>NC_079169.1:82764278-82924278 GCF_947568905.1 Ostrea edulis
TATACATGTATATACCCAGTACAGACAGACACACAGAGTGATTACTATATATGTATATACCCTGTACAGACAGACAGACACACAGTGATTACTATACATGGATATATCCTGTACAGACAGACAGACACACAGAGTGATTACTATACATGTATATACCCTGTACAGACAGACAGACAGGGTGATTACTATACATGTACATGTATATACCCTGTACAGACAGACACACAGGGTGATTACTATACATGTACATACCCTGTACAGACAGACACACAGAGTGATTACTATACATGTACATACCCTGTACAGACAGACACACACACAGAGTGATTACTATACATGTATATACCTCTATCCTGCAAGATCGGTAGCTGATCCTTCCCTTGTCATTAAAGCTACATTGTATAATGAAGTCATTCTTTTCGATTTTCTCCAGTTTGGAAAAATTATAACTAAAGACCAGATGCAGTTGGAGTTAATGGTTGATTTATTGAGCATTGCTATGGCATAAAACTACTAATGTATAACAATGAAAATCAGTATTCTGTCAACCAACTCTTGAAAGTAGAATTCTACTTATATTTATCATTTACACTTACTTCAAATACATGTACATCTCAAAATACTTGTATCATGTCCATGGTAAAAAGTTACAAAACATGAAAGTTCCAACAATAAAATATATTAGAAAATAAGCCAAAATTAATTTTGTGATCATTGTTTGCTGCCGGAAATCCAGTATCTGGTCTGTGACGATATTTTTCATTGAATGCTGGATATTCTCTTCAACCTTAGAAATGTCCTCTGAAATTTTCATGACATCATATTCATTCCTAATGGGAACTTTGGTCTTGGTCTCATCTGTTGTGCAGTAGGACACAAACCAGTATAATATTGGTGAGGCTGAGAATAGCATTCTTGTAAGTACCTAGTCATTAAAAATATATAAATCTTGGTTTAAATGGCTGCAAATACACAAACATGGAAATAGCGAGGTCCGTCTGTGACAAAAAACAAGGTCGTCATATTTTCCCATACAAAGTCTATAACCTTTTTAGCTCACCTGAGCTGAAAGCTCAAGTGAGCTTTTCTGATCGCTTTTTGTCCGTCGTCTGTCTGTTAAACATTTACATTTTCAACTTCTTCTCCAAAACCACTGGGCCAATTTTAACCAATGTTGGCACAAATCATCCTTGGGTGAAGGGGATTCAAAATTGTTCAAATGAGGGCCAACCCCCTTATCTAAGGGGAGATAATAGTAAATCAGTAAAAATACACTGAAATTTTTTAAAAATCTTCTCCAGAACCAGTAAGCCAATTTCATTCAAACTTAATGCAAATCATTCTTAGTTGAAGAGAATTCAAAATTGTTCAAATTAAGGGCCAGGTTCTCTTCAAAGGGGAGATAATCACAAAAGTGTAAAAATAGGGTGGGGTCATTTAAAAATCTTCTTCTCATGAACCACTGTACCAGTATAGTTGAAATTTACGTGGAAGTTTGCTGACATAATGGAGATTCAAGTTTGTTCATATCATGGACCCCAGGGGTCGGATGGCACCACAATAGGGGAAACCATAGTTTATATGTATTTATATAGGAAAAATCTTTTAAAATCTTCTTCTCAAGAACCATTGAGCCAGAAGAGTTCAAATTTACATGGAAGCTTCCGGACATAATGCAGATTCAAGTTTGTTCATATCATGGCCCCCGGGGGTCAGGTGGGGCCACACTAGGGGAAACCATATTTTATATGTGTGTATATAGGAAAAATCTTTAAAAATCTTCTTCTCAAGAACCATTGAGCCAAAAGAGTTCAAATTTACATGAAAGCTTTATGACATAGTGCAGATTCAGATTTATTCATATCATAGCCCCCAGGGGTCGGGTGGGGCCACACTAAGTGAAATCATATTTTATATGTGTTTATATAGGAAAAATCTTTAAAAAATCTTCTTCTCAAGAACCATTGAGCCAGAAGAGTTCAAATTTACATGGAAGCTTTCTGACATAATGCAGATTCAAGTTTGTTCATATCATAGCCCCCAGGGGTCGGGTGAGGCCACATTAGGGGAAACCATATATTATATGTATTTATATAGGAAAAATCTTTTAAAAATCTTCTTCTCAAGAACCATTGAGCCAGATGAGTTCAAATTTACATGATGGCCTCCAGGGGTTGGATGGGGCCACAATAGGGGATCAAAGTTTTACATACTAATATATATGAAAAATATCTTCTTCTCAAGAACCACTGGGCCAGAAAAGCTAATATTTACATGAAAGCTTCCTGACATAATGCAGATTAAAGTTTGTTCAAATCATGGCCCCTGGGGGTTGGATGGGGCCATAATAAGGACAAATGTTTTACATGCAAATATATATGGAAAGTCTTCAGATATGGGTCAAGGTGACTCAGGTGAGTGATGTGGCCCATGGGCCTCTTGTTATTATATACTTTCAATTTTATTAAGAAACTAACAATAATTTTATTTTTAACAATTTCTTTACTGGTTTAACTGAGTAAAAGATGAAAAACACAAAATATTTGAAAACTAGTTCCGGCTTGTGTATTGATTGTGATGTAACGTTTGCGGGACGGAATGTTTCCGGGCATATATCATGTGATATATGCCCGCAAACTTTTAAAGAAAAAAAAGAGATGAAATTGAAAGTATATAATAATGCTATATATTCAATAGAACCGAAATCTTTATTTCAATTTTATCAATGACTATGGTTAAAGTTACATACAAAACTATAGCATATTTTTACAATATTAAAAATGAAATTTTCAGATTTGAAGCTAATATTACTTTTAAGTAGTAGGTCATTTATGTAAAATACGGTACAAATTTTGATGCACCAGATGCACATTTTGACAAATAATGTCTCTTCAGTGATGCTCAAGCCATAATTTTTGAAATCCAAAATAACAATAAACTTGTAAGCGCTAAAAGGAAAAACAGAGTGCCAAAGACTGGAGTCAAATTCGTCTAAGGATCAGAGTTATTTTATCTCTCATTAAATACTGTATATGTATTCATTTTAGTAGGACTTAAGCACCAGCTTCAACTGCTATTATGGTGTGTTGAAATGAAAAACTCTCTTTCAGCATTATTGCACTACACCATAAAAACCACAGCACTAATTCACAAAAATATTCCAAACAGAGTACTAGCTTCAGTTGTGCTAAATTTTAAACATGCTAAATTAAGTTTACACAAATAACATATATTGTATATACATTGTATATTGTTATGTTAACAAAAATTTCTGCACATACCTGAATATGAACAAACATCAACCCAAACACCGTCAGTGCCAGCATATGAACAACATAAGGAAGAAGTCGAGGATTGCTCCATAAACATCTGCATCCATCATCATTTTTCTTTAGACTAGACATGTCTGATTTGATCCCAAGTGTCCAGCATGCCTTTTTGTTCCACATGTAATAGCACACCACACAACTGATGCTGGTCACAGTCCCTGGCATTGCCAGCAAAAAGTTTGGAATTTGTTTAAATTCATAATATTTCATAAATCCTACACCCCAGTGAGTACTTTGTACATCAATGTATGATAATGGAATGGTAAAATTACACCATGGTGGCACTCTCTCTCCAATTATATGATAACCTCTTTCTAGTCCATAGTCAACTAAATATTTAGGAATGTCTAATAATTCACTGATGTCAGTTTTACAAAACATTGTATTGATGTAATAGAATTGATATAAAATAAATGGTACTGAGAACAAAAATATGAGAATGAGTAGGTATATCAAACGAAATATCATGAAGCTGATAAAAGTGAAAAATCTGAAAGATGGTGTAATACTTTTTCCATCTGGCTTAGATACACCTGATAAGAAACTTGTGATAATCATTACCATGAAAATGAAACTATCATAAAGTATAAATCCAAGATTGAGCAATCCATTAGATCTACACAATGAACCTAGTGCAAACAGAAACACAGCCGTTACCTTTCTGTTGCTTTCAAAATTAAGAAGTCCATAAATCACAAAACAAAAATACAAAATTTCTGAATAAAAAGCCAACATAAATATACTGGCAGGGTTTATACAAAACAAGAGACAAGCTTTGTATGCCGTATAAGTGTTGCCTAAAACATTCTTACCTAGTCTGAACAACAGTTTCACAGTTAAGATAAACACAAAAACATTGAAAATTACTGCTGAAATCATTAACACGTTTTTGTATGTCAACATGAATTGCAAAGGATAACACAAAGTGTTTGCAACAATTCTAATCAGAAAAGGAAACATTGGGAAAAATGCTAGACTGTTTTCATATATATAACCATGCTCCGATACGTGCATGAAGTAAACTGCATCCCAACGATTCAGTCCACCTAGCATTGTTTCGACAACTTTGTCCAGAATTCCACTCGACATGTTGGTTGAGGGATTAAAAACATCAGCATCATGGTCAGGGATTAGAATGTTGAATATAATCTGAAATTTAAAAAACACCACGTGTAATCATTCAGTACTACCGTATTCAACCCTTGTAAGCGCCCTGGGATTTTTTTTACAACTCTCAAAAATTAAGAGCCCCAATACAGTACGACTTACCTTATACCGGTAAGAGCTAATATAACTTTGTGTATTTAGATACAGTACGACTTACCTTATACTGGTAAGAGCTAATATAACTTTGTGTATTTAGATACAGTACGACTTACCTTATACTGGTAAGAGATAATATAACTTTGTGTATTTAGATACAGTACGACTTACCTTATACCGGTAATAGCTAATATATCTTTGTGTATTTACTATGTTGTTTTGATGATTTAAAATCATAAATCAATGAAGAAGACCTGAGATTACAATGTATATCATCATAAAAGAAAATATAACAATAACTTATTTAGAATTTGATACTTATTTAAACATTTCTCAAAGTCAAAATTTCACTCTAAATAGCTACCCCCCCCCCCCCCCCCCCCTTTTCCAAACTTTCTAAGATCTGAGGGTGCTCAACAGGATGAAAGCTGGATTTGTGATCACATTAGGGTCTTTGTTGATCATGTGCAAGGCATACCGGTATTTACAAAATGATTTCCAATTTTCATGAAGTAGAGGCCTGCTATTGAGAAGTAATTGTTCAACAATGCTGAAATGGTCTAAGACAACCAATTCACATTTACTCTATATACTCATCATACACCAAAATATTGGTCTTCTTTAATTGTTGTCAATTTATGCTTCAGTTTTTGGTTGTTTTTTTTTAATTTGTTGATTTGCAGATCCACTAATTTTTTTTTCAACATTTAGAAGAAAAAACAAGATGTGTTTGTGAAACACAAATGCCCCCGATAATGGCCAATTCCGAAGATGGCCAAGGTCACAAGGGCAAATATCTTGGTACCAGTAGAAAGATCTTGTCAAAAGAAATGCTCATGTACAATATGAAAGCTCTAATATTTACTTATTTAGCAAGGTTAAAGTTTTCAAAAAGTAGGTCAAACTCCAAGGTCAAGGTCACGGGGTCAAAAATGTTGGTACCCACGGAAAGGTCTTGTCACAAGGAATACTCATGTGAAATATCAAAGCTCTATCACTTACTGTTCAAAAGTTATTAGCAAGGTTAAAGTTTCAGACAGAATGACAGAATTACAAAATGACAGGACAAAAACAATATGACCCCCAATCTTCAATCTCGGGGGCATAAAAATAAATTAAACATGAGGCCCATGCGCCTAGAATCACTCTTTTGATACATTGTAGAACAGGCAAAAATTCTCACTAACCAAGATTCATCAATTAACAAAGTTTGATGATGTTAAGTCAAATAGTACCTGAAAACTTAAATGTAACTGTCCAAAAGTAGGTCACGATGACCTACTTTAGGTCGACACACTGAAGACTCAAGATGCATCAACTGACAAGTCAAATAGTATTCAAATATAGCCGTCAAATTCCAAAAGAAGGCCACAGTGACCTACTTTTTGGTAGACACACTCCGAAGACTCAAGATGCATCAACTGACAAAGTTTGATAGTTGAAGTCAAATAGTATCTGAAATATTCAGATATAAACGTCAAATTCCAAAAGTAGGTCACAGAGACCTACTTTTTGGTCAACACTCTTTGAAGACTCAAGACCCATTAACTGACAAAGTTTGATGATTGTAAGTCAAATAGTATCTGAAATACTCAAATATAGCCGTCAAATTCCAAAAATAGGTCATGGTGACCTACTTTTTAGTCAACACACTCTGAAGACTCAACATGCATCAACTGAAAAAGTTTGATAATTGTAAGTCAAATAGTATCTAAAATATTAAAATATAGCCGTCAAATTCCAAAAGTAGGTCACGGTGACCTACATTTTGGTCAACAAACTATGAAGACTCAAGATGCATCAACTGACAAAGTTTGATGATCCTAGCTTTCATACTGTCCAACATATGCATCTAAAATTGAAAATGTGAAATTTGAATGTCTGCAAAATTCAAAAAGTTGGTCACTGTGACCTACTTTTTTATAAATATGTTTTGAGGCCTCTAGACACATCAACTTACAAGGTTTGATGATTCTAAACCTCTCGGTATCTGAAATAACAACCTAAAATGTATTCATAAATGATTAGCCATAAAATTCAGAAAGTAGGTCATGGTGACATACTTTTCACATGACGCACTTCAAGGTCCCATGATCCATCAACTGACAACTTTTGATGATCATAGGCTCAAAAGTATCCAAGATAGACATCAAAATCCATTTAATAATAATTACCTGCGAAATTCAAAAAGTAGGTCACCATGACCTACTTTTGAGACAATATGATATTAGGTCATAAGACACATCAACTGACAAAATTTGATGATCCTAGTCCTTATACTAAGCAAAATATCAAAGTTTTAACAAAACAAAATTTAAGGTCAACTTTGAAGTGACCTTGAGACCACACCCTTTGCCCAAGGATGATGCCTTGAACAATTTTTTATCTACAACCTATCCTCATCCTTATGCATAAGTTTGGTGATAATTTGCCAAGTGGTTCTTGAGATAAAGATTTTTTAGCAACCACTACTTTTGTTTGCATTTTCCCAATTATCTCCCCTTGTTAAAGGGTCACAACCCTAGTTTTAGTACAAATGAAAGCCCTTGGGCCAAGGATACCCTGTGACAAAAATTGGCCAAGGGGTTCTTGAGATATAGCCCTTTTTCCAAAAAGTTGACGCACACCGCACGCCAGACATATGGCTCAGAAGAGCTAAAAACCCTCCAACTGAAATCAATACTCTCTAAACAAGACACCCACATGCCTTAAAAGTCACCTGAGTACCAAATTTGGATATTGTCATAATCATTAAACACAAAAATAATGTCATAATACATGAGAGTAAAGGAGATTTATGCTACGGAAATACATACAGAAAAAGATTGAATACATTTTCACTTATATATATAGCTATATTGGCCCAGCTTCCTATATCTGAACCTCTGATCAAGCCCAGGGCAAAGCATTTCACAATTTGAGCACATGTAGGTTAAGGATTCATGGACATCATAACCATGCATTCAGTTTATCTTCCACTACTCACAGTAACTGTGGAAGTGAAGAAAAGAATAGAATGCATTTTAGCTGTATATGGCCATATTGGCCCCATCCTAGGGCCTAAACCTTTAACCAACATGCCATGATTTTCACAACTTAGGTAGAGAGCCTCATGGACATCATGACTATACATTTAATTTGTCTCATACATATGTGGGAAAAGAAGATTTTATAAGATTTAAGAATCTCACTATATAGCCATATTGGCCCCACCATAGGGCATGAATCCCTAACCCAGAGATCATGAATTTCTTAATTTAGGTAGAGAGCTTCATGGACATCATAACCATAAATTTAGTTACTGATGTCAGTGTAGAGAAGATTTTCTAAGATTTAATATACCTTTACTGGTCCCACCCTTGAGACTGAACCCATGAACAATGAACCATGAATTTTTACAATTTTGTTAAAGGGCTTCATGGACATCATAGCCATGCAATTTGCTTTTTCTCCCACATGTGGGAGTAGAGGAGAAGATTGAATATTTGACATTTTATTTGCAATTTTGGCCTCACCTATGAGACCCGAGGGGGGGGGGGGGGGGGCTAATATAATAAATTTCACGAGTTACATTCCTCTTATCTTAAAGAAGCTTCACACCAGAAATCATAACTTTTTCAAGGAGTTAAATTGTAAAATTGTTCATGGACCTGTGTCCTGGACCTAATGTGGCGAAGGTCTGTTTCGAGACGCAGTTAAATTATTTTAACTACTCTCTGATCTGTCCCAATATTTTCTCAAGAGTTGTTCTGCAGCTACGCCATATCTAAAGGGCCAGCATAATGTTGTTCCATGCAAAAATATCTGTATTGTAATTCTAAAATGTTCTATTTTTGTAAACCTGTGAATACCTGCAGGATTGTTAAAATGCATCGTGTTTGAACAGCAAAGAGTAAAAGTTTACTCTCTAGTTTCACATTGGCAGCCATGTTAGGTAATGAGCCAAACTGTGTTTGGTATAAACAATTTGATTGGATAAAATAAAATGCCACTCGGCACGCCTCGAAGTTTGAGGTAATCCACCTCGGTCGATTACAGTTACCGGAATCTGCCAAAGTTTGCCGAATGCTGAGGTTAGAGGTTAAGCTAAGACATCGCGGAATCCGCCAATCTCTACCCAGAGTTATCGTTCCCGCTACGCTCCACTAATGTGTTGTAGCGCAGCGTAATACGCCCTCTGGTGAGAGATTGGGAATCCTCTTGTGCAATCGTAACTACTCGGCTATTTCCGTGAAGGATAATTTTATCGCTCGCGGAAATGGCCGAGTGGAATGCTGTTTACAATGGAAAGGCTAAATGCTAGTAGCTGAAAATGCTAGTCGCTGAAAATTGTGATTGAATGTTTCTGATACATGTATGTTGTATATCAAGGAGCAAAGCTATGCATACATATATTGTTTTATGAATAAGTAAAAGTTTAACGTTTCATTAAATTGGTATGCACTTTAACTTACATGTACTTGCGTCTGGCACATTAATCTTATTGATAGCTCGATCAAGCAAATTTAATGTAAGTACATCTTTTTAATTTTTGTATTAGGCAAAAATTCTTGATTTGGTAATATACAGAATCACCCTTTTACCTCATCACCTTGAATGAGTTCCAAGTGTGTGTTGAGAAATCGTAAGCGGTTTTTAAAAAGTTGATTTTTTGAAGTATTTTTCAACTATTATCTGTTACACTCTGAATGTATGGGGTCAGTTATATATAAAAACAAGATGTTTATAGTTACCTGTCACAAAATAATGATTAATAATTCAAGTTTATGTGCAGATGTACGAAAAGTATTCAAGCTAGTCATTCATTGACAAAACAAATTTTCCTAAACGTGCTAAGTTTCAACACATTTTGTTGTATTTGCATTAATGTTTCACTACAGGATGTAGAATTCCATAATACTTAAAATTAAAAATTTCGTTTGCAATACCAATTTTGTAATTCAAATATGTTGTTCTGATTTTATATCAAATGAATTATCGTTAAATGCAATAATAAAAAAAAAATGTATGATTTATATTAGTAGTTGTAATTTGTAAAGAATTGAAAGTAGTATAAAGTAGTATATGTTTATATATACATATAATAAGGTTGCTATTTTTTCTCTACAGATACCCAGAAGAAGCAGTGCATGATGAAAGGGAAGGGGAAAACTGCCAATGACAAAGACTGTCCTCTGCAGTTCCCTGATCTTGAACCAGTGGATCATGTCACGCAATGTTCCAAGTACACCCATAGTATGTGCAAGTTTGTTGTAGAGAGTTATTGTAAACTATATGAATAAACATATATGTATGATTTCTTATACATACCAAATATTGAGGCAATGAATCGAATATTGAATGGAGCATTTATATTGAACAGTATTGATATTTCGGTGAATAGTTTCGGCCCTACAGGTTGGATTGGGTGAAACAGTATGCCCATTCCATTCTGTCAAGACATAGCATCCTCTCTGCCTAGAGCACATATTCTTTTGTTTTTAATTATCATCTGTATGAATAAAATTTTCTGTAATAACATTTCGATTCTGAGTGGATAAGAAACTTCTCGCACAATATTGAAATTAGCATTTTGAATACAACAAATAATCCGGGAAATAATACTGTGCTTTAAGGTACAATTTTAGGTAATCTAAGTCACTTTGTGATTTTTCGTCAACACCCGTTGTCTAGCTGTTATCTATCTTGCAGTAGCATTTGAACTCAATCAACTTTTTGTATGAAAGTACATGGCCAATTCTCATCAAACTTGGTATGGAACATCTTTGAGGTAAAGGCAACTACTGCACCCATTTAAATTTAGGGATGGGGTCAAAACGATAAGAACGATCTTTCAGAATGTTCTTCTTTACTAAGTGATATCTAGCAGACAAACTGTGTATAGTCATGATGGGTAAGAATGTCTCTAGCATGTGGAACTCATGGCACTTGGGTCAGGGATTCTTGTGCTAGAGTGGACTTATGATTCATATAATGAAAATGCACTTTTGTTTTAAAATATTTTTCTTATCAAATTGATACTTATGGGTCAGGGGATCTTCTTTACCTAGGGACAGACAGCACCAAATATGAGCAAAGATGCATAGATCTACCCAACTTGTGAAATTTGTGGTCCCTGCATCAGGTTCTGGTGCTAGGATGGGCTTTATGGTTCATATATAGTGAAGATGCATAAATTCTTTAAAAATCTTTATCTATTGCTTGAAGAAAAACTATTATATGCATAATTAATTATGAAAATCATGGTGCCCTCAACCAAAATTGTGAAATTCTTTATCCCTGGGCCAGGGGTTTTTACTATACGGTGAAGTCCAATTGGGTATCAAGTGAAAATGTATTTGATATTTAGATATTTTTACCTGCATGTATTGTTAAGAAATACTGTGTGCATGCTAGTAAAAACATGTAGCTGTCTAGGAAAATAGTAGACTTCCCTACTCCTTTGTCAGGAGTATCAGGCTTTAGGGTGGGGCTCAAATGGAGATACAGTAAAAATGCATATAATCTTTGAAATTGTCATTTTACTTCTGTGCCTTGCGAATAAATACTGTATGCATGGTTATAAAACATATAGCTGGTTGCCCGTACTGAGTTTACCAACTCCTGGGCCAGTGGTTCAGGCTCTAGTGCAGAGCTAAATAGGTAAAATAGTGATGATACGTTTTATCTACTAAATTCATCCTCTTCTCATGGGAGCTTTGTGACAAAATACTTGTCTAAGATCAGTGAAAATACAATACATTAGTACATGAATTATTTTTTAATTGCTCTTTCACTCTTGGACATTGAAATAACTGAGTCGGGAAAGCTTTGGACAATTTATTTTTAAAAAATAATTAACATCTTGTTTGATTAACTTGTTCATTGAAAGAATGTTGCATGTTACTTAGGTGACCATGAAGGCCCATGGGCCTCTTGGTTTGGTTTTTTTTAGTTTCTGATTCACATGCTTCTCTGAAAGCCTTTGGTGTTTTATTCTTCATAGTTCTAACACGATCTGAAGAAGATGGTATTGGAGTTGAGGAGCTGGATGCCATTCAGTCCGACCTGGAAACTCTGTTAGCAGCTGCAGGTCTCAGACTAAAACAGTTGGAAAATGAGAAACAAATCCTTGTTAACTGGGCAGACAAGAAAGACATCAAAGGTTTCAAATCTAGCAAGGTACACAGCACTGTATTTAGAACTAAGACTCATCTGCCAGAGAGAGATGGATTATGTATATAAGATCTCCCGTGGTTTGATATGATTTGTATTCAACAAACTGTGTGAAAGGCTTGGGGATAAAAAAACACACGATGAGTTGGATATAAATCATATCAGACCACAAACCATGGGAGATTATTTTTATCACATGTCAACCCCGCAACCCCCTCCTGGTATTACCGTTCGCACTTGAAAGCCACATAACATTCTGTAGCTATGTCACTATTACGCATAAAGAAAAAATGTCTACTACAATACACAAACAAAAATCATGTTTGAGAAGATTTATTTTCAATTGTTAAATGAAATTAAATTAGAGTAATTTTTTTTTACAATATCAACATTTTGCTCTTTAATTGTACTATTTCATTGCTGTTTTATATCAAGTCAGTCATCTGTGTTGAAGTTGTAGATCACACACAGTCTTTTTTTTTGGATGACGAATTTGAATCATTTTGGATGTTTACGATTATTTTTCCATCAAAAATGTTCCCATTCACAAGGTTTTGGTCTCCTGCTGTGTCATTTATTGTCAGTGATTTTTTTTGTTTTTCAAACTACTACACATCCTTTTGAATTGGGAAAAATTAGCGACATTTTCCTCAAATTGGGAAAAATCATTCATAGTAAATCAAAATGGTAAAGATGCATAAAATAACCAAATAAAAATTTTTTTTGTTTGATGTTTATTTCAGATCTGATTTAAAATCATAAAATAAATCATTATTTAACATTAAATATGTATTGGAAGTCACACCTTGTATAGATATTATTTACTTTTTCTAAGAAATACTTATTGTCTAATTTCATAAACAAAATAATAAATTATTAATTCACCAGCATTTGTACCCATAATCTTGTAAATATTATATTAATAATCAAGTTTCCAGAATGTCTCTCCTGTTTGTATTTTTCGGATTTTTAGTAAAACCCTATACTGTTGGCCACTTCCTGTTATTAGCCTGACCCTACATATAATGGCGGTCAAACTAAATTGTCAACAATATGTATTTGGAAACTATATACTTAGCTGCATATCTGCTTATATGGATGCCTCTATTGTTTTACATATTCTTTACAAAACCTTTGCAATTAGATTTATCATTGGGTCAATTGCTGTCTGACGTGTCTCATACCGATTGTTAAGCCGTTCTTGGCACACTGATTTTGACTGCGGATAACTCCGTTTACCTGATCAGGATATAGGGCTCACGGCGGGTGTGACCGGTCGACAGGGGATGCTTACTCCTCCTAGGCACCTGATTCCACCTCTGGTGTGTCCAGGGGTCCGTGTTTGCCCAACTATCTATTTTGTATTGCTTGTAGGAATTATGAGTTTGATCACTGTTCGTTATCTTCACCTTTCATTTAGCAGTGGGTGATCAAAAGTTGTCATTTGTCTCGCCCACTTATTGAACAGATTTTTTTGGGGAATTATTCATAACAAATCACATCCTGTTTTCTATTTTATGCACACTTTAAAATGCCTGTCTGACGATAACAACAAAATAGATCCGTGTTGGATATTTTAAAATGCCTGTCTGACGATAACAACTAAATAGATCCGTGTTGGATATTTTAAAATGCCTGTCTGGCGATAACAACAAAATAGATCCGTGTTGGATATTTGCATCAGAATGACAGGTGATTGAGACATGTGGTATTATATACTGGGGGTAGCAAATCCTAACATCTTTCATGCCTGAATTTTATGAATCTGGTGCTTATAAGGCTGATATAAGTGGTGAGTCTGAGAGTGTCAGTGATACAGGAGAGTCTCTCTGTATGTGAAAGACTTCAAGATATTAAGTGTTAGAAGTATCAGTAATTGTCGGTAATTGATATTTATATTTTTACCTGTCAAAATTCTTGAGAATGTTATTGAATGCAATAGGGGTAGCATGTGTGTATCAACAAACATTGCGGTATCTTTCAGCCTGAAACTCCTGTTTCTGGCAAAAGAGGCAAAGTAATTGAAGACAAACCGAATAAGAAATTTAAAGGCTCAGAGAGCGGCAAAGGATCACATCCGACTCCTCCCGGTCCAGGGAGACCAAAAAGTAAAATTGCTCAGGTGAGTGTAGGCAGTAGGTCTAAGATTTATTTCAAAATTTAAGTAGACCTGCAAACATTGTAGAATGGGTTTTATTGATATCTTTGTGAAATTTCTAGACAAAAGCCCAGGAATTGGACTTCTCAGCAGATTCACCATTAGATTTACCTCGGCTTCCGAAGAATGATGCTGTCAATCGATTCTGGGCCTCAGTGGAGCCCTACTGTGCAGATGTCACAAATGATGATATCAAAGTCCTGGAGGATATTCTCACTAGTCATGATGAAGAGGCTGACTACTTCAGAGTTCCTCCCCTTGGAAAACATTACGCAGAGAAATGGGCGGAGGAGGACCTGTTGGAGGAACAGAGAGATGGTATGGTGGGATATTTTGGTCAGATCTAATGAGATTAGATGTTTAGTGGGGGGGGGGGGGGTGTTATATTGGAAACATGCAGATAGCATTTAAGCTGAAATAACATTTTATTTTGGATTTGATTGAAAAGACTAAGTGTTTGCATATGTAGTTTTAAGGTTGAATGAGTTCTAACTTAAGATTGAGCTTTACGCTTGTAATTTGTAATGAATTTATTTTTAAAGTATGTGAAATTTTGCTCTGCTGACAGTAAAAATAATGATTCTTTAAGGGAAGGCTGAATCATTAAGCATGTATCTAATACTCTTGATTATTATTTAAACCAGGATCTAAAATGATGGACAAAAGAAGAGGGCAATACAACAATAACAACAATAGTTTGAGTAATTCCAATGATGCAACAACTTTACTTAAGAAAGCAGAACAAAGGTACTTCATTTAGATTTAAGAACTATAATATCTATAAACCAAACTAATAAAAAAAAATAAAGGAAACAAGTAAGAGGGGAAAAAAAGAGGATAAGAAAAGCAGCATGTACTTGAACATATTTTTTTTCCTTTTATTGAAGATCATGATATTTGAGTATTTTGATACAGAGTACAGCAAAATTGGTTTTTAGAATTTCTCCAACTTCATACAGTAATCTTTCAATCACACTTCTTCATGAGCTTAAGGATATGAAGTTAAATTTTGTTATATTTTAGAATCAAATTTATAGCTATGATTTTATTTCTAAAACACAAGAACTTTTTCAAGGAAGTAAGGTGTATGTTAGTGAATGATTCACATTTTCTGATGAAAATTTGTAGTAATGTGGAGGAATCCCCCTTCGGGCCTCTGACTCAGAGACTGGTGTCAGCTCTAATTGAAGAAAACATCATGACCCCTATGGATGACACCATGAATGAAATCACAGGAGGAAAAGGTAAAATGTACCCCAATAAAACCTCTGTAGGTTATGAAACATGAGAAAGACAAGTCAAAAATTGATAATTTACAGAATCTCCAGAGGAAGCACCTGCCATCTCACCACGAGTTTTAGCCAAACAGCTAAATATTGGTAACCCCGCTCACCTGGAGAAAAGAATTAGAAAGGAGCTAGAAGAGCAAGGTAAACTGCATGCAAGATTTCTTTCACTGTGTTGTGGAGAGCATAAGATTCTACAGTATGATAGATCATATCAAACTGGGATCTAAATTTAATCCAGATTGGAAAAAAAAATTAGTGCATTACACTGCATTCATTTAAAAAGTGACTCAAAGTGCAATCATTGGCTGTCTGTGAAATTGTGTCTTGTCATAACGTTGTAACAGAAACATCAGATGATCATGCATACTTGACACATAAATAAGACAGTGTGCATTTACTCAAAGTTATAGTGATTTCACATAATGATAGTTAGGACCTGCACCAGCATTTCATTCTTAAAGGGACTGATTCACGATTTCCCCCAAAATTTTGTTTTTCACTTTTAATGATCAAAATCTACTGTCAAATATGTTTAAAAGATTTCACATAAAAATTAAGGTTATACATTATCACAGAAGCTCAGTTTAGGAAGTTTATTATTTGTTTTGTAAACAAAGATTGTGGTACGTTATTGTTTACGAAATTTTCAAAAGAAATGGATATTGATCAAAGTTTATCATATCTTTCACATTTCAACCATTCTTTTGGTAAAATCATCTAAAAGATAAAATTTGTGACTCTGCAGAATTAAGATGCTTTATATTACAAAATCAATATTTCACTTGTTTGTTTGTTTACATAAAAAGACTCGAGTCTTTGTTTACATAACACAGATTTAAAGCTAAAATATTGCTTTTATTCTTACATTCAGAAAGTCAAAATTTTGGCTGTCAACATTAAATGAATGATATTTTTAATGTTTAACATCAAAAATGAAAAACATTTTTCTCAAAAATCGTGAACCAGTCCCTTTAAGGTCACAATGACTTGTAGAGAATTTTGAAATTTGTGCCTTTGTTAGAAAGCATTATTAGATGCTCATCTAAACACGAACTCATGTAGTAGATGTCCACAGGATCGATAAAAATGACTTGTCTACAAAACAAACATTCAGTTCTTATAAATAAAAAATGGGCAATTATATCATTTACTGAACATGAAGTCTATCAATTTATATATTTATATAAAATACATTTTATAACCCATTACGCAAGCCACGGCTGAAATGTACGCTTCTCTTTCAGCCGTGGCTTGCGACGATGTTTATAACCATAAAATGCATGGCACTATACAGTATTCACTATGACATACTGTAAAACCCGATGACAATGAAAATGCTAATAATAAATTTATATGCTTATAGTGAAATGATTTTCATTCCCTGTCTCCATGATTTACTGTAATCATAAAGCAGGAAAATGTATGCCAAAGAGTATTATTATGTCACCCCTCTTCAATGGGGGGGGGGGGGGGGGGCATTGTTTTTGTACCTTTCTGTACTTGAAACTTTGTACAGTGCTTCACTGCCATTTGTAGATGTGCATATTGTCAGGACATGAGGATCCAATTATTTTCCTAAAAGTTATAGTGGATCTAAGAGGGTTTTATGATGTAAAATAGCTTGTGAACACCTCGTATATGGCTTGTAACAGGAAGGGAGAAAATGCAACAGACTAGACTGGGATTCGAACCCCCGCCCCCTGAATCTCTAGTCAGGTACTCTACCAACTGAGCTATCTGGCCACCGGTGATCGAACCCGGCTGACCGCTACAGGCTTATCCAATAGACTTGAAACTTTGTACAATGCTTCATTGCTATTTCAATGTTTGCAGATGTGCATATTGTCAGGACAGGAGGATCCAATTGTTGTCCTTAAAGGTCTAGTGGATCTAAGAAGGGTGGAGGGTGTAAAATAGCTCATGAACACGTCTCCTCCTATATCGCTTATCTGAAAGCCTTGAAATTTTGTACAATACTTCATTATCATTTGATGATGTTCACATTGCTCTGACCCAGGGATCTAATAGTTTTCTACAATGTACAGTGGATCAAACATGTCAAAGAGGAGTGTTTTATAGCTTTTTTTTTTTTCATGTACAAGGGTATGTGCACTTTTATACTGGTACTTTAGCATACCCGGTAACAGTCATTATTTTTGTCATCTCAATATGAGTGATAAATTCTCAACAAGATGTAAAACAAACAAACAATAACCTGTAACTCTTGTATACTGTCTTTCTGGAGAGTTCATGAAATGTGAAAACAACTGCAAATATTTACACAACTGCATATGAGACTACAAAAATACACAAGTTGCAAGATAAAAAAGTTTGGGCAATAAGACGCAAGTATTTGTGGTGCAGAAGTGAAAAATGTGATGCTGAAACATGAGGATTATATCATATGGAGAAGGTTAGAGAGGGGGAAAATGTAGATTTTGCATGCTATAAAGCATATCTCTGTTACAATGATATAATGTCCATACTTGACAGAAGTCTTTCTTATGACTGGAAGATATGTCGTGTTTCTAAATTACATGTATAATATGGTACTTTGAGAAAATTATAGTAGGAGCTGTGAACTTTGACCTTTGTGTATGGCATGTTCCTAGACCTAGGCCAGCTTGACATTGTTAAAATAACTAGGAAAAAAATTTGCAAAATTCTTGTTTAGGCCAAATCTTTGTATTAAACATAAATAAAAGCCATACTCATACTTGAACCAAAGATTGTTTTTGACAAATTGTATAAAATTTGTAGATTCTCTTTCAAGTTCATTTATAAAGTCACAGGAATTAGAATTCTGGTGTGAAAGTACTTGTGTGTTATGCAAGGAATGTAGTCCTATGAGTGTGGCAAATCTTCAGTATTTCAAATATAACATATCTTGGATGCTAGTTTGTTTATGAAAACACAACAGACAAGGCTCACAATCAAACTCAAATAAATTACTCAAATTCTGTTGTACAGATGTATGCTTATTAATACAGGTGTATGCTTATTAATACAGGTGTATGCTTATTAATGTAGGTATACTGGACTTGGAGGATAAAGTAGAAGATAACCCTGATGATGAAATCTTAACAGAACTCCGACAGAAGCAGCAGGAACTGAAGGCAATCAGTCACTATGTAGTGTCCGTCACCAAAACAATGCTGGAGAAAGCGAGAGAGGAAGTCAAAAAACAGGAAATGAAAAAGAAGCTGGCCACGGCAGATGCTGAAGTAATGTGTTCAGGAAAAATTTTGATTATATAATTTTACAATCCAGATTGCATTTGGTTGTCGTTGTCAATCGTGCATTAACAATTGAACATTTTTAACTTCTTCTTGATACCTACTATTCCATTTCTTTTCAAATATGGAATGCAGCATCTTTGGGACAAGAGGGACATAAATTGTCAATTTCAGGACTCCTGCACCCTGTGGCCCTAGGGGTGGGGCAAAAATTACCAAAAATTAACCAATTTTCAAAAATTTTCTTCTCAAAAACAGCACTTGTGTAAGAAAAACTAAATGTATAGTGATGTAGAGTAGGAAGGCCTCTACCAAAATTGTAAATTTCATAATCCCCGGGGTAGAGGATCTGACCTCAGGGCAGGGCCAAACTTAGTATATAGTGTTTATGTGTAAAACACTTAAATAACATCTTCTTTAGTACTATTGATACTAAATTGAAACTAAATGGATATTTAGAAAGAGCAGGTAGTCCTTTACCAAAATTGTAAATTTGATGATCCCAGGGTCAGGGCTTTGGTATCAGGGTGGGGCCAAAATGGTCAGTTATTAAATGTGTGAACAATAGAAAATTTTAACTTCTTTTTGATAACTTCCATTCCAATTCTTTAAAAATTTGGTATGCAGCATCTTTGGGACAATGGGGACATAAATTGTAAATTTCAGGATGCCTGCACCCCCAGGGCCTTAGGGGTGGGGCAAAAACTGTCAAAAATTGGCCAATTTTCAAAAAATCTTCACTAAGAAAAACTAAATGCATAGTGCTATAGTGGAGGAAGACCTCTACCAAAATTTAAACTTTCAGGATCCCCAGGGTAGAAGTTCTGGCACCAGGGTGGGGCCAAACTTGGTATATATTGTGTATATGTGAAAAACATATAATTGATATCTGCTTTAATGCTATTTTACTAAATTTAAAGTAAATGGATATTTATCAGTATTAGTCCTTTACCAAAATTGTAAATTTCATGATTCTAGGGTGTAAGGGTTTGGTTTCAGAGTGGTGCCAAAATTATCATAATACTTTGAAGGACTTCTTTAAGTTTGCTGATATCTCATAAAATCTATTAAAATGCATATTTAGGAATAGCAGCAAATGATTGATGTACAAAATAATGGTGAATTTTGCAACCCCAGAGTTTTGACTCTAGGATGGGTCCAAATTAGTTTAATGTTAATACATTTATTATGTAAAGCCTTTCATCAGTGTACACATGCACTTTTTAGGGCATTGAAGGTTTAAGAACACATATTGTTTTATACTGTTGCTGAACATTAGAATTTAGCTTAGATATTCAGAACAGGAAATTTTTTCTAGATTTTTAGCCCTTGGGACTAGTGATACTTTTAACTAGTACTCAGGTGACCGATAACGCCTGTGGGCCTCTTGTTAATAACAACAACAACAAAAACCTATTATTTCCCACTGTAGAACCACCTCACCATGTCACTGCATTGATTTTGAATGTGTTCATTAAATTTAGTGTACTGTAGAAGATTAAATTTACAACCCTTCTAAACTGTGTTTTATAGGTTTTGGAAGCCTACAGAAAAGTTCAGGCAACCAGACAGAAAAAGAAGACCCCAACAAAGAAAGAAAGAGATTCTGCATGGAAAGCGATCAAAGAAAGGGAGGCAATCAAGCGTCAGATTGAGGGAAAGTTCAAGTGACTGTAAAATTACAGTGAATGTGACATTCTAAAAAATCTTGATAACATGAAAGATGTTCAGGGAAAAGAGAAACAAATAAGTATTCTAGAATACTTGATTCAGAGAGCATGCAAGCTCGAATGCTGTACAGTGTATGCAGTTGTTTAAGGCAATTACTTGTTACGTCAAAAGAGAACACCTATTTAAAGAGACACTTGGGTACATTTTGTGATAAATATTGGTAAAAGTAATTTTTCTATAGCTTTCTTTAATTTTGATGCATTGTTGATAGTATAAACTTTGTGAAAATTGTAAGTTTTAAAAGTAAAAATTGCAGTTTTATATTTAAAATTTTTTAAAAATTCTATGGTCCTTAAGAAAAGCAAAGATAATTCCATCTCAATCATTTGGGCAATGTAAATGTTCCCCAGTTTGGAAAACTATGCTTTTCATTTTCAGTTTATGAAAGATAACTTCAGGTAAATCATTACTTGTAAATATGAATCCCTATTGAAGTCTGTTTTGATAGATCGTTACTTCCATTGGCTATTGTTTATTTCACACCATGTGTTCCTTGCTTCAATGTACTACCAATTGGATGTAAATAGAAAATGTGTGATGTAAATGTAAACTAAGTTAACATTCTAACAAGTGTTTGCTGCAGTATTAATGTTCCCAATCTTGTGTGATCACAGTTGATATACAATAAGGCACATGTATCACAAACTATTTAGATGATTTTGCTCTGTAGTGCCAGTTTAAGTGGTGCAAAAATGAACAAAATTCAAATACGTGATATCAAATTGCCTTGTGCCGATACATGTTGGAGCTAACAGGGAGAATGTATGGATGTATGCAGTAATTATAGGAGCCACTGTAAACTTATAGTTTTGTATTTGATTTGAAATTAAATGTTGCATGTGATTTATGATTTAATCATACATGTATTATTGCCAACGTGGTCACTTTTGTGTTGCATTAATTCTATGTCCTACAGTTGTCCAATACATATACTGCACAAATGTTGTATAAAATAAATTTAGTACCATATTTATATATAGGTATTGATATTTTATTTATGTTTTCATGGACTGGACTGATATGTCGTCATTTAAGAAATAAGTTTCAGTTTTTAAAGTACATGTGGGTATGAACTGCAATGCTTCATGCTGGCAAACTTCATGAAGCCGTTAAGATAGGCACACAATATTTACATGTAGCAAGATTCACATGCACATTGTTCTCATCTACAATGAGGAAATGGCTGTCATTACAATTTGTAAAAATATCAAAAGCAAAAACTTTGGATTTGTAAATATTTGAAAATATGCAAAAATTAATGTTTTTCAGCTCACCTGATCTGAAAGCTCCTGTGTACTATTCTGCTCACTCTTTCTTGTCTGTCTGTCCATCCATTTGAAAACTTTCTAATATTTTTTATGTCTACTCCAGAACTACTGGACCAATTTTAATGAAACTTGGCACAAATCATCCTTTGGTAAAAGTCAAAGGAAGAGTCATGTTCCCTTCACAGGGGAGATAATGAAGAAAAGGCAAAAATAGAGTGAAGTCATTTGAAAAGGCAAAACAGGGTGGGGGTCATTTAAATATTTGATCAAGAACCACTGAGCTAGAAAAGTTGAAACTTACATGACAGCTTCCTGACATAATGTGGATTCAAGTTGTTCAAATCATGGCCCCTGGGGGTGGGGTGGGTCATATTAGTGAGAGGGGGGGGGGGGGGGTTCAAAGTTTTACTTATGAAATTATAGTTTTAAAAAAATCTTTGAAATTGGGCCTTAGTATGCGATCAAAGTTATAGCCAAGATCTTTGAAAATCTTCTCGAGAACAACAGGCCTTTGTTTTGTCATGTTGATATGCAAGAATCCCCTGGTAGTGTGGATTCAAGTTTGTTCAAATCATGGCCCCCAGGGTAGGGTGGGGCCACAATATGGAATCAAAGTTTTACAAGGGAATTTATAGGAAAATTCTTCTCAAGAACAACAGCTAGGGCCATGATTGGTCATATTTCTATGCAAGCATCCCTAAGTAGTGAAAATTAAAGTTTGCCCAAAATGTAACCCCGGGGTAGGATGGGCTACAATAGGGGATCAAAGTTTAACATGGGAATATTGGGGTAAACATCTTTAAAAATCTTGGGTGAGTGACGTGGCCCTTGGTCTCTTGTTTCAAAAATAGTAGGGGTGGCAAAATATACACATAACTGTGCTAAAAGAAAAGTAACACAAATGAGAATGTTCTTTTTTACCTCATGAAAGATAGTGTGATATGTACTAGATATATTTTGAATCGTCATTTTCATTAATGAAATGATCATCCTTATAGAATCAATTGATCTGAAAAACTTCAAAAGTAGGATATCTTAGTACACAGCAGTATGATACTCCATTTACACTACGAAAGTAGAAGGGTTTGAGTATTTCGGAAACATCAAGAGTTGGATTATGATGCCATGCTGGGGCATAAGCTATAGTGTTTTTTTAAAGAGCAGAGAAATACAGGTGTTGCTAAAATGGAATATATTGTATGTTATAATATGAGGAGATCAGCATTTTGTAAAATCAAAAGGCTTATGAAGAAGGGAAGCAGAAATTACAGAGAGAATGGGAATGTAAATCGTGCTTAGTATTCACCGTTTTATATAATTCATACAAATACATATAAGTATTAATTTTGTGTATTTTAAATGATCATATTATAACTTATGAAAAATATCAAGCAAGGATTGTGGGTTCCACCCCCCTTTCCCCATCATTGCAAGCCACATCTATTGTCTCCGCTTATATTATGAGGTAGGGTAGGTAATACTGGACTCAGTAACTGTGACTAGCAACTATGCTCCCTGCTTTGTCATTTTCTCTCTCTCTCTCTCTCTCACACACACACACACTCTTACTGATTGTTACAATATGTTGTAAAAAAAAAAAGAAAGATTTATGAATAAAACATGTATACAAACAAGAGGCCCATGGGCCACATCGCTCACCTGAGTCACCTTGGCCCATATCTGAAGACTTTCCATATATATTTGCATGTAAAACCTAATAGTCCCTATTATGGCCCAAACTACCCTTTGCAAACTTGAATCTACACTATGTCAGAAAGCTTTCATGTAAATGTCAACTTCTTTGGCCCAATGGTTCTTGAGAAGAAGATTTTTAAAGCTTTTTCCTATATTTGTATGTAAAACTTTGACACACCCCCCCCCCCCACTTGTGGCCCCATCCTACCCCCCAGGGGCCATGATTTGAACAAACTTGAATCTGCACTATGTCAGAAAGTTTTCATGTAAAAATCAGCTTTTCTGGCTCAGTGGTTCTTGAGAAGAAGAGTTTTAAAGATTTTTCCTATATATTTGTATGTAAAACTTTGATCCCTTATTGTGGCCCCATCCAACCCCCGGAGCCCATGATTTGAACAAACTTGAATATGCATTATGTCAGGATCTCAGCTTTTCTGGCTTAGTGGTTCTTGAGAAGAAGATATTTAAAGTTTTTCCCTATATATTTGTATGTAAAACTTTTACCCCCCTTGTGGCCCCATCCTACCACCGGGGGCCATGATTTGAACAAACTTGAATCTGCAATATGTCAGGAAGCTTTCAGGTAAATTTCAGCTCTTCTGACCCAGTGGTTCTCGAGAAGAAGATTTTTTAAATGACCCCACCCTATTTTTGCATTTTTGTGATTATCTCCCCATTGAAAGGGACATGGCCCTTCATTTGAACAAACTTGAAAGCCCTTCACCCAAGGATGCTTTTTGGCCATGATTGGTTGAAATTGGCCAAGTGGTTCATGAGAAGAAGATGAAAATGTGAAAAGTTTACAGACAGACGGACCCCAGACAAAATGTGATCAGAAAAGCTCACTTGAGCTTTCGTATCAAGAAAATCACTAGGCAATCACAATAAATAGGGCGCCTGACCTTTATTGATAGAGTCAAATCAATGAAACAAATTCTGCTCGAAAGAATTTTAAATTAATATGTCATGTTCTAGTGGGACATGTATAGTAATAAATATTCTTAAATTATTCTATTGTGTAACACTCTTCAGTGATCATGCTTTCTAAATCTGCTATATCTTTATGAAAGGTGAAGATAACAAACAGTAATACCATGCAGTATATACATGTTATATTTATATTGTTTAATAATTAATCACTTAGAATGGATTTGAACAAACAAAACCATTGTGAAAAAATAAGGAATTTCAAAGGACAACAAATCGTTCACTCATTCCGGATATCGCACTTCTCTTCGTACCGGTTTACCATTTAGTATTTGGTGTTCATGTTGATCAATATAACGTTTGATAGGAAGTAGATTTGTACGACAACAGTACAAGTTTAATTTAACATTGATCATTTTGATGAAAGGAAACGCTGTATTGAAAAGTTATAATTACTTGATTACATTTGATATCCAGGTGTTATGGAGTGACTGATTTTTGTCATCGCGTTATACTTAACTTTAGTCTTCATATCTGTATACTGAACTACAACCACTACAAAAATGTCGAAGGCTTTTCCAAACGTTCCGATTCAATCCACAGCAGGGGCTATCCCTTTGAAAAATGAAAAAGGTAAGAATATTTGATTGTGTATTCAATGATCTATTTATTGTGTATTAGAAAGATGCAGATGTGAAACCTTGGATAGTTACTGGCCCGAGTAAGTCGCATTAAATGTCACAGGGCCACAATAAACAGGTTGGGAACATTTCCCCATACAGCGAGATATTCTCGCTAAAATGCGATTATCCCTCTCTAGCGAGAGTAAATGTATCCCGTACAACCGAGAAAAACACCCCTGGAGTACATCTCTTCGTGTTTCACGTGAAAAGAAGAAAAAGTGCTAAAATGTCTTATACTTCTGCAGATATATAATCAAAACAAAAACATTCACGATGTGTATTGGATTCCAGCCTCTTTCCCTATATGTAGCAACATTGATATGAAATTTCTTGACTGTGTTGTAAATTTTATAGAAACAAGATGGATCTTTTTTAATACATGCTGATGTTATTCTGTATAAGATGGTGGTTTTGTAATAAATGGAGGTTTTTTATATTGTGCTGTGGATATTTCATTATGATGAGTATTCTCTTTAGAGAAGTCGAAAGGCATAGCCTTCATCGACTTCTCTTCGCAAGCATTCATGTTTTGATTCTGGAAAACGTGTAAATGCCGGAGTCGGTGACGGTTTAAGCTTCGACCAACGTTTCGACTCAGATGTGCCTGGATTTACGCAATAAACTTGTTTTCAAACATTTAATAGCAATACACAAAACCGACACAAGGAAATAGCAATACACAAAACCGACACAAGGAAATCAAAACTTACTTGCTTTTAATCCATTTTCAACATGCCCCTGTCCCGGGTTTAAATCACAACTCTGTTTACGTCAGTCTGCTTTCTCTTAACTGGTCCCCTATTGTGACAGCTCCCAAGACCAGTTAACGTAAACCCGGGACAGGGGACATGTTGAAAATGGATTAAAAGCAAGTAAGTGTTGATTTCCTTGTGACAGTTTTGTGCATTACTGCTAAATGTTTGAAAACAAGTTGTCTATTGCGTAAATCCAGGCACATCTGAGTCGAAACGTCGGTCGAAGCATAAACCGTCACCGACTCCGGCATTTACACGTTTTCCAGAATCAAAATATGAATGCTTGGGAAGAGAAGTCGATGAAGGCTATGCCTATCGACTTCTCTAAAGAGAATATATGATGAGTAACATGTACACCAATAGTGAACATTAATACTGTGCAGGTACGGATAAACCACAGTTGGGAATAAATTGGAATCAACTGAGAATAAAATGGCTAATGTCAACAAATCAGAGTGAGAAGAATGAGAGAGAGAATATGAGGAGGATGAAAGTGATGAAAATGAGATGAATAAGGATGATACAGTTGTTTGCCTAGTTCCGGATCACATTTTCATTAACGATTGCTAACGGTATAATTCACGAAGATACTGTAGGTTTTAATCATCTTGTGATAAGATCAGAAGTTACGAAAATGAAAAATAACTAAAATTATTTGAAAATCGTGGTAAATATCACCAGCCTTTGCATTTTCCACAACCGTCTTCATAGGTCAGTTCCGAATCACACTGCCAGTTCCGAATCACGGAGATGTTTGAAACGACTGCAGGCCGATTCGAGCTTTCACTGACCCGATCCGACTTTCAATCGGTCCGAAACTTTAAATCAGTACGTGTGTATGTTTATTTCGATTAATATATATCTAGTTTTGTACAAATCAAATCAAATCAAACACTAGTTTAAATTAATCTTGACGTTATATATATTGAACAATATTCAAAGCTTCACATTTAGGCATTGGCATAACCAAAATTGTGGCATTCAAAATTCTCTTAATCAACATTAATAACTATATTTCTCTGAGTGTGTTTATGATCTAACGTTATATCTACCCAGGATAACAATCCTTCGGCACTTTCTTGTGGAGTTGACGAAGTTGGGAAGAAAAAATAATACAGTCATACATGTATACACTGTATTAATATGCTTAAAATTGAATTGATTACAGTATACTTTTTAAATATAAATTTCAAGTTATAAATCTACATGCAATACATAGCATATTTACTATCCCAATTTTCTCATTTTAAAATGTATTTACGGAGGGGGGGGGGGGGATTATCCATTTTGGTAATCAGAAAAAAAATAGTTTATTGTGTTTATAAAAAAATGTGTGCGTATTATATCTGACACTACTTCAATCTTCCAACAGTGCATTTAACATAAACTGAGATATTGCTCAAACTTTAAAACTAAGTTCAACAAGTCACGTATGACAGTAGTTGACACGACTGATCCGGAATTGGACAAGCAGATGGTGTCTCTTTGGTAAGGCATCTCAACTACAATAATGCATTCACTGAAGAAATATTTATTGATGCATTTGCTGAAAGATATATCAATTAAATGCATTTATTTTTTGTGCAGAAAACTTGGTTATTCTTTAGCTACAGACAACTTTTCCCTCTAGCGCGATTTTTTCTTTTCCCAAGCGTGTAAGTGACAAAGATGTCGAAGTCCTAATGTATTAAAGAAGTGTGACAAGTAATAAACCTGGGTTGGATAAAAATTATAACAGTTTTGTATCCCTCAGTAATCATTTTCAACATGATTTACCTTTCTAAGTAAAAATCATTTCATTAATTAAGTATTTTTTAATAATAATTACAAAGTGATTCGGAACTGGCAATGATCCGGAACTGGGCAAAAGACTGTATATATGAAAGGCTGAAAGAGTTGGGGCATAAAATAGAGAGAGGACAAATACTACTATGATCAATTCATTGACTGAATGAAATTCTTTAAAAATGCCATTTTGAATGTGGACTATTTTTTTCAAAATGTTGATACCTAAAATTTTTGACAAAGGGGCTGACTTGGCCCCTAAACATTTTAGCAAATTTTCATCCCTAATTGTGAATGATGAACCCCTCGTGTTCACTATATATTTTAATATGTACCTGCAACTTAAATGGGTTGTGATCAGAATGTTTCTTTGTGTGGCCTTAAAATAAAGTGAGAAAAAAATACAATTCATTTCCTACCAAACTACCCTAATTTTCACTTGAATGTTAGTGGAAACACAGCAATTTATGTTTTGGCCACATCCTTTATTATTTGCTTAGCATTTCGCTTGGAAATGACAAAATTACATCAGTGATCCCAACTAGTAATTATTATTATTTGTACAATATTGTACATAGAGATTAAACATGAGGAAGTTAATAAAATCAAAAAGATGAACATAAGAATTTTAAAAAATTAATAGAATCTGTGATTTTGTAAAAAGAAGAGTTTTCAGGTTTTGTTTAAGAACATTTGTTACAGATTTTGATCAAATCATGTCTCAGTAAAATTGAAACAAATACAAGATCATAAATGAATAAATCAAATCCAAAATCATAACTAATTCTGGATTTTGGATTTGATTTATGATCTTGTATTTGTTTCAATTTTAAAGACCTTGTTATACCCTGGTGTTTGACCTTGAAGTTTGACCTACTTTTAATAAAAATCTTACCTATTCAATATCACCTAAACTATTTGAGATTGAACTTCAATATTTTGGGATTTCTTGTGGCTAGATATCATACTATGATCTATGACCTTGTGATCTTGGGTCTTATCCAGAACAGCAAGATCATGTTAGTCATGTTGGTATTGAGGCATATCTGTATGATGAGAATTTTTTTGTAATAATTTTTTTTGTAAACAATCTGTATTCATCATAATACATGTTCAATATGCACACCAAGGATCATGTAGGGATACAGACAGGATTTTTATATGAGAGAGAGAGAGAGAGAAAGAGGGAAAGATGTGATGTGAATTTCAGTTATGTTGGGATTCTTTAGGGCAGAGTTAGACTCACAATTTGGGGTCAACATATACATGGGAATAAAGATTGACAAAAAAGGATTAAATCTTTTCAAAATCACAATAGATGAACAACGGCAGGGCCAAGGTGACTCAGGATAGCGATGTGGCCCATGGGCCTCTTGTTTGATTTTACGTAATTTTGAATAAATTACTCCTGGTTTGAAGGACGATGTATTTGCTTAATTAATGCCAGTCAAAATGTTACATGATAGAAAAGCTTGTTGTTAATGATATGCTTAATATGTCTTTGCAACACTTTATACAATTGTCATATTGATATTGACAGGGGAACTTGTTATGCAGAAAGTGAAAGTAAACAGATATGTTACTGGAAAAAGGTAAATATATTTCAATGCAAGTTTTTCAATTAACAAAGCAGAAGTTTTTATTCGATCATCCTATGATTCTCCTGTTTGTAGACCTGATTATGCTCCAGACAGCAGTGGTGGAGAAGGCAGTGATGAGGAATTTGAGTTTAACAGAAAAAAGAGGCAACAGCAGCAGGCAACAGAAGAAACAGCTCCAGAGGAACCTGAGCCATCAGACAACATATTGGATCGACGACTCCGGCGATTACAGAGTCGTGGGGATGTCGACTTCGATGATGATGATGATGATAGGTAGTATTGTTGTACTGGCCTCCTCAAGGATTGTGTGAAGGGAATTTTGTGGTACAGTTTGTATCATGTAGCCTTGATAGATTACTGATCAGTTTGAACACATATTAATGTTTTTGTCCCTCGCCACAACACGTAAGGGGACATAGAAATACCAGTGTCCATGTGGGATTGTTTGTCACCATATGTAGTTGATCATATTGCGCTACCATTTTGATTCGACAAATCTTACAGGAGTTATGGGACTTTTGTGCTTCAGCTTTTTTTTTGCAGTGGTAGGGGACATAGGGCTATGCATAACAATATTGTAATACTTTCACTCTTATATATACAACACTCTGGATGTTTACCATTTTCCCTTGAATATTTTTCATTCAGATATTTTGGATGAAATCATTTCAGTTTGGTCAGCAATATTATTTTTCAAATAGTTTTAAATATTGTATTAAATTACACTCATAAGATACCAGAATTACTTTTCAACACAGAGGAACTTATTTCACACGTAAAGGATCTTTATTTGACCAGCAACCTAACATAACCATATAAGCAAACGTTTTTGAAATCGTAAATTTTCAGTTGATGTCATAATGCACTTGGTCCATGGCTGTGCTTTATATTACATATGTGCATTGAGCATTGTATTACAAAAATGTAGTAATTTTAAACAAATTCTTGTATTTCATGATGTTTGGGGCAGAAGATCTCAGATACACCAGTGCAAAACTCAAAAAAAATTTACCACCCTCATAAACTATTATACATAGACTATCTTCTATGCAAAAAATAATTTCTCCAAACTTCACTTTGAATTTAGCCATTTCACAGGGACGATTTTGACCCTTCGTGGGCCAACCCCTTTTGCACCTGGGGGGGTGGGGGGCAACAGTTCTGGTTAAAAATAGATATTTGTTTTCTCAATTTCACTTGAAGGGTTTGAATTTAGATGTTCATGTATACACCATTGGATAGTTTGATGGCATGCTTGTATGAGATTACCTTTAGTTTCAGGGGTCAAAGGGCATGACATCTTTCTCTAGAATTAATTTCTAAAAAATCTGCATTAGAACTTGGCCAAGACAGTGGCAAATGTGTTTAACAGCCATACATTTCTTTTTTATAGAGTAGCAAGACACAGAAGAGAAGTAGTAGAACCTGAGATAATTCAGGAGAAGTCCGATTCTGAAGATGAACGGCACAGAAAGAGGTTTGGAGAAGAGGAAGAAAGCAGTGAAGAGGAGGAAGAATTGGATGAAGAAGTAATAATTCCTTCCTCTTACCAAAAAAAAAAAAAGACATGATAAATGTGATGATTTCAACCTGGTCAAAAATAAACTTTCACTATATAGAGTGTCTTAAATTTTTGTTTGTGTTATAATCTAGTCTGTCAACTGCTATTAACATTTGTAGGAAATAGAAAGGAGAAGACAACTCCTTCGTCAGCGAATGCAACAGAGGCAGGATGAAGAGGTTTGTGGAAAATAGAAGTATTCAATGAATTAAAGAAATATGACAAGTAATGAACTGTATATGATTTTGACCTAAAAAAAGATCGTACACTATCCCTCTTATTTTGTCCTGTTTTTTCTGGTATTTAAAAAAAAAATAGTGAAAGAAAAACATGATGCCCTTTTATTGTAGAGTACCAAAGAGTAGGAAATTGCACAATATCTTCTTAATGAATCTCTAGGGCTTCATTTAAGATGTTTTTTCCTGCTTTTGGTCAAAGTAGCAGGTGATACACATTGCAAAGCAATTTAGCTTGAGAAAAAAATGTAGCACACATGCATCACCCACAGCCCAAAAAATTGATAAGATTAGCATAGGCAATGGCTGTGAACACATTTTCTGAAGTGAAAAACTTTTGGAGAATGTTCATTTTAAGTGAATTTTTACACTTTTGCTGAACTGTTACATGTTGATGATGTCTTAATTCTGCAAAAGAGAATTTGTTTGCTCTAGTATTTATATCTGTCATACAAACATATTAAAGTTTATTTTTGTCAGTGAAATGAAGTTTGGAGATATCTTGAATTTAGCCTCTCCATTTGATTTCTAGTTAAATTTGATGGTAACCATAAGACATGATGTCAAAAATATTTGACTTTTCTAAATGCACATTTTAGTACATGTATCCAGAACGGCTTTATGAATGATATTTATATTTGTACTACATGTGTAAACATTCATGTTAGTCTTGTACATGAAATAACTCGGTTTTTATAATAAAATGAAAATTTTATTTTTGAGCAAATGAGTAAAACTTGAACATATTTTTGTGTTATTTGAAAGGTGTATGAAAGTAAACTTACACTGTACCTACAATTTTGTTCTTGTCTGGAAATAGATTGTTGATTTTCGTAGGAAGTTTTAGAAGTTGAAGAAGAGAGGGTTGAAGGAGAGAGTGAGGAGGAGTCCTCAGAGTATGAGGAATATTCCGACTCCGAGGAGGAGACGGGTCCTAGACTCAAACCAGTGTTTGTCAGAAAGTAAGTCCTCGCTTAAAATGTTTCTCTGTGTGTGTCCACGTACAGTCTACTCCAGTGTTTGTCAGAAAGTAAGTCCTCGCTCAGACTCAAACCAGTGTTTGTCAGAAAGTAAGTCCTCGCTTAAAATGTTTCTCTGTGTGTGTCCGCATACAGTCTACTCCAGTGTTTGTCAGAAAGTAAGTCCTCGCTCAAAATGTTTCTCTGTGTGTGTCCGCGTACAGTCTACTCCAGAGAAATTGAAATTCAGGAGACCAGCGGATTATTTTCAGTACATGTATATCCAAAGTTTTAATTAAGTGAAGTCGATTTATTTCATTAATTTTGAAAAAATGAATTCCTGATTTTGAAACAAATAAGACAAACTTCTATGCAAGCCTGAAGCAAATTAGTTAGTCACATATTTATTAGTTTGTAAAGATTGTACTGCAAATGAAGTAAAAATGAATTAAGTTCAATGTACATTCATGTACAGGTACAGCATATTTGAATCAAGTTTTTCTATATTTGGGGCATGCTGCCATGCTCAATCGAAGATCACACAGCAAGCAATGAACACAATCGAAGATCACACAGCAAGCAATGAACACAATCGAAGATCACACAGCAAGCAATGAACACAATCGAAGATCACACAGCAAGCAATGAACACAATCGAAGATCACACAGCAAGCAATGAACACAATCGAAGATCACACAGCAAGCAATGAACACAATCGAAGATCACACAGCAAGCAATGAACACAATCGAAGATCACACAGCAAGCAATGAACACAATCGAAGATCACACAGCAAGCAATGAACACAATCGAAGATCACACAGCAAACAATGAACACAAAGACTCTTTCTAGAATCTAATTGTTATTTCATAAGCAGAGAAAAAAAACCCATGCAAGGTTAAGAACTAGACTAAAAGCATGGTTAGAGATTCACCGACTATGACAACAAGCAATGACGAATACTTCAATGTAATTGTTATTTCAATAATCGTTATTTCAAAATAACTTATTGTGATGTACATTTTGAAGTGTATATATGTAAACAGAGTAAGCAGTATATTCAAATTGTCCATGATATGGAAGTTTAAACACTAAACTCAGATTTTTTTATGCATTTTACAGAAAAGACAGAATAACAATTCAAGAAAAGGAGAAAGAAGAAGCCAAGAAACGGGAATTGGAAGTAGAGGCAAAGAAAATGGCTGAGGAAAGGAGAGGGCACACATTAAAGGTTAACACTTTAAGACCATTCCTGTACACTGCCAAATATATGTAATTAGATCAACTGAAATATATTTCATGAATACTACACTAAAATATACTTTCACTGCCACAAGTGACTAAAGTCGACTTACCCAAACACTTCCATGGTTTTTGATATATTGGGTCATATGGCATGTAATTTAAAATGTATGATACTAAAGCCTTTTTGTCCCCCACCGCAACGCAGAAGGGGACATAAAAATACCTCTGTCCGTCAGTCCCACTTCACTTTGTGGACGCAACTCCTCAGAAACCGCTCAACAGATTTTGTTCATATTTTGTAGGATTGTTAGTCACCATGTGTAGTTGATCATATTACACTACCATTTTGATTCAACAAAATTTAGTACAGGAGTTATGAGACTTTTGTGCTTCAACTTTTTTTGAGGCGGTGGGGGACATGGCTACGTGTAACAATCTTGTCAGTATATAAAATCAGAAGAATGACATATTGTTTAATACAAAGTACAGTATATTTTATATATATATAATATTAATATATATATATATATATAGATATATGTGTGTACATGTACACACACACACACATATATATATATATATATATATATATGTATACATATACATGTATATCAAATGCATGGCAGAGAACAAAACAGTTCTTTTCCCACATAAAACAAAGTCTGTGTTCAAGAATAGGTTATGGGGCCATGAAAGAGAGATGAACTCGAATCTTGTCTAAATTGAACTTTTTATAAAGAAAATATGCATTGAGACTGAGTTAAGTATAATCTTTACTCCTTACACCCAGCACTTTTAAATCTACACAAAATAACTACCATATAGCCGTAAGCCAGGCGAGCTTGTTGAAGCAGCCGGCGTTTATTATGTAACGCCATACAAATGCACATATATACATACAATGCCATATTTTTTATGAACGACACTAACATGTACAGTATTACGAAAAATATGTGAAATGAAAATATGAAGTACTGCTTTGTATTAAGTGTTTAAATTTTTAACCCCATCACTGACATTAAAAACCGCCCAGGAAAAACCATAGATGGTTAACTATGGAAACCTGTGTCCGCACAAGTGTAAATAACATCTCGGGGGCAATGCCGTAAATAGTAACTAGTAAATATTGAATAATGATAGTAATATGAGCTAAACTTTGATATATAAAAAATAAAGCTCGAGCGCCTCGTGTGAAGCGTTGGCTTAGAATGACCACACGAGACTATTACTCAAATTCATTAGAATTCTATTGACCTTCCTATGGCCCCGCCTACTTTTTGGCACTTTAATACGTTTCTATCATACAGATATTTTCCCGCTATTCTATGAAACGCAAGGAAAATCTATACTCATCTGTGTTTTATTACCTTAGAGCCGGAAATGCTTGAGCACATTTGAGAATTGGATTTTGTCTCTGTAGATCATTAAAGATGATGCTCGTAAGGAAGCAGAAGAGGAGAAAACAGTGGAGGATGCCTGTGATGCTCTGGACTCCGGGGATGAAAATGATGAGGAAGAGTACGAGGCCTGGAAAGTCCGAGAGCTAAGGCGATTAAAGAGGGATAAGGAGGAGCGTGAAAAGTGAGTACATTCATTGTGAAGCAGTTTATATTTGAGGATACTCTATCCACATAAATTTGTGTAGATGCCATGACACAAAAGTACATGAAAGGCCATTCATGACATTTGTGCCTGTTTTTGATTGTAACTATTTTTCCCCATCTCCTCAATATGAAGTTCTTTTTTTGCTACAACAAGTTAGTAATGTCCATATCTACAACGTTCTGTAATACATAAGAGTTGATTTCACATTTAAACTTGTAATTACCAGAATACTAACTCAGAAACAGTCCTGCTAATATTCCCTAGTTTATATTATTTTAGAAACATTGCATTTGGCCTTAAATGTGCTCTTTTTAAATACATTTGTATGGTATTCATACCAATTTGAAAAAAATTATTGATGAAAATGAAATGCTCGTGGAAAAGTTTTTCTTGTGATGTAATTTATTAACGGTAAATTGTGCCTCTTGTGTTCAATGTAAGTGTACATGTTTAATTAAATTTTCTGTATGCAGTGTTGAGCTTATGTAAATATACAATACATAAAATGTTTTCAAAACATGTGTTTATCTGATTTTTAAAATTATGTTCTGTGGTATTTGAAGTATTGAAAAGGAGAAAATGGAGATTGAACGAGTCAGAAACATGAATGATGCAGAGAGGCGACAAGAATTTTCCCAGAATCCAAAGCTTGTCACAAACAAAGCTCCCAAGGGCAAATACAAGTTTTTACAGAAGTACTACCACCGAGGTGCCTTTTATGTGGTAAGTCAAGATAACTAAGCTTTCAGTTAAATGTCTTTTAAGTGGTAAGTCCTTGTGTATGAACCTTGTCCTTTCTTTATACATTCCTCTCCTGTTGTTGCAATTCATTATAAGCAATTTAGAGAGAGGTAAAGATTGCAATGTTTATGTAGTACAAACATTGATATTTATTTCCAAATAAAATTTGTATGTATAAGGTTTTCCAAACAAACAAAATAAATTTCTTTTCCAGCAAGATGATGAAGACCACATGTACAAACAAGACTTCTCTGCTCCAACATTGGAAGATCATTTTGATAAAACAATTCTACCCAAAGTCATGCAGGTATTGGAGGCTGTGTTTTGTTATCTTTTGTTGAACGTTGAGTTTATATCTCGAGTATGAGACGTAAAGTTTTATCTCAGCTGAAGTGTGATTCCAGTCTTCTGCTTCTCAGGTTAAATAACTAGAAGACATGTTATGCATTAATGACTTACTATAACAGTTATAAACACTTACATTTTATGACATCTTTTAGGTCAAGAACTTTGGACGGTCAGGAAGAACTAAGTACACCCACTTGGTTGACCAGGACACAACTCAGTTTGACTCGCCCTGGATAGCAGACACAGCCCAAAATTTGAAGACACACATGACAAAAGGAGGAGGAATGAAGCAAGTCTTCAACAGACCCACATCCAAATCAAAGCGAAAGTGAAAGCAAAGCAAAAGTGAAAGCAAAGGTGTTGGCATGTGAAGTGAAATCTTTGCTTAAGCAGAAGCAGACGTCAAATTAGAAAGGCTAAAGAGACAAAGAGAGGTTTCTTGATAATAAAAGAATGTACATACTGGTGGATGTATGTATGTATTGATGGATTTACATACATGAAGATGGTGTCTGTTAGCATGTGTCCTTTGAATATTACACATCAAACAGAGGTCACCTTGAAAGTTTGATGGAGGATGTGATATGTTACACAGCAAAAGATGTGTAGATCCTTTACACCAGTTAAACTCTCATTTAATACCTGGGATTGGTAGGAAAGGCATTACATCATTAAGGTGTACTTCAATCTGTTCACTAATTCAAATTCATTTTTACATCCAGTGTTTGATTTAGATATGTTTTATTTTTGTGTATATCTGAAAAATGTGTTGATAATTTACAGTAAAAATTTTTAAAAAAGAAATACATGTATATGTTTGTGTGGGCTAGGAATTCCTGACTGCTACTGGGGTATCAGTGGTTTGTTTACATGCAGTGCATATATGGGAGTATTGGAAGCTCTTAATATATTTACATTCCAGCGTGAATTACCAGTGGCAGATCTGAGGGAGGGTGGGGAGTGCAGCTGCTGTCCCCCCCCCCCCAAATTTTTAATATTTCAGGTAAATCGTGGTCTCTTGTTTAGAAAAATGTAAACAATAAAAAAAGCAATAATTTCTTCTACTCTCGGAGAAATAAAATCTTTTGATTTATTGAATTAATTTTATTGGGAGAACTTACATTTTTTCCAAAAGCCCTTAAAATTTGTGTCATTTTGTTAATTTCACCTTATTAAAAATGACAGAATATAGTAAAAATTACTACATGGGAGACATTTCAAGCCCTATAAAATCTGTAAAATCCAGGAGCTTTCGGGGAGCTTTGCCCTGGACCCACTGGGGCCTCAAGGCAGCCCCCAGACCCCCTGCTTCATAAAGTTGCACCCCAACCCCCCATCTTGGATCCACCCCTGATTAACCACTGCCCAGCTAAATAAAAATTCTAAGAATTTTCTCAAGTATATCCTTAAATTTCTTGAGAACATTTCTAGCTACTGGTACATGTAATTCAGATGTTTAACTTCTTATACCCTGTACAACAAGTTACAGAGGGTATAATGTTTTTGACCCGTCCGTCAGTCCTCTTTTTGTCAGCTCAACTCCTCTGAAACCGCTGAAAATAATTTCATGTAACTTTGTAGTTTTAAATAAGGACATACTGTGTAGATGTGCATATTCACAGGGAATTCTGATTTAATATTTTTTCTTGGAGTTATGCCCCTTTTTGAACAGAGAAGTTTGGCTAAAATATACTATTTGGAGCAATTTGTGTGAAACTGGTTTTCAAGCTATATGTGATTAAAATAGTTCTGTTTTAATATTTTACACAATTGACATTTCTAAACAATGCTGCACATAACTTGAGTAGAGCCATCTAGTTACATGCTTGAAAATAGTACAGCTAGTGTAGCTGAAATGCAGAATAGAAAACAGAAATTTTATGTAATGATATTAGGAGGAGGTCAGCATTTTGTAAAATCAAAAAGGCTTATGAACAATGGAAGCAGAAAGAGAATGAGAAACATAACAGCCGATGTAAATATAGTCTGGTCCCCGCCACTCCTTGATCACTCGTTATCACCCAAAGAGAGTGATCAATTAGTGGCGGGGGCGGGGTCCAGACTATTGTAAATAGTGCATTGTGACGTCATCAGCTGCGATGTTGTTTTTCTTCCTTATAAACCAAGAAATTTGCACTGAGGCTACATTTCAATTTCCATCGTTTTTCAGCTGATGAAGAGCAAATCACGTGACACATATTTAATCATTGGAGCGAGCTCGTCGGCTCGCTAGTTTGAAAATAGTTAGTAAGCGCATGTCGGTGCCACCCCCTTTTCCCGACTGTGTCATTGTCTAACCTCCAACCCCCCCCCCTTTCTTTTCCCATTTGTAAAAAAAAAATATATACATATATTTATCACGTATTTACCCTTTATCCAGTGGATATCACTTATACGATATCGTTCGTATCCCACAGTATGTATCCCTACTCCGCGTGACGTAATGTGCATAGGAACTTTATCAGGGTGACAGACCCCCCCCCCCCCCCCCCCCCCCCCCCTGTAAAAATTGATGGAAGTGGCACAGGTGTTGTGAAATTCTTCAAACTTTGAAAACAATGAATTTATATGTGAAGTAATTAGTTAAGATCGATGGAACAGGCCTGTCATTTTCATTATCTAGTTTAGTTATGTCTCGAAAAAAGTGAAACGGCCTGCAGTTCGGCGTTGCATACAACCCCTGCTCATGTTTTATATCGATTGTAAAATTTTCTCAGTGATCAAGAAAATAAAATACATTAACTGATATCGTTTTTCTTGAAACTCAAAATGAAAACCATTCTATTGACACCCCCCCCCCCCCCAACTTTGTCAGAACTGAATGGCATACTGTGTAAATCTTTCCGAGTGTTAGAAAACCCGATATGTACATATATTAGTATCTCATAAGTGGTCATCTCAAAAGCTTACAGAAGGTAGAAACTGACTATTCAGAACGACTTATGACGGTGATCGGTGGGGAAATAACATATTTTAGATGAATTATTGGTTCTGTATAAAAATAATTTCTTTCTAGAAGGGGGGGGGGGGTATGTACATATGATCTATACAATTAAACTATCCACACTTCAGGTGCTTGTGGTGTCATCTATGATTCGGATGACTGACATTTTTATGAATAATCACACGATTTCAATGTAAAACGGCCTAAAATGTACACATTTTCTCATTTAAAAATGAGCTTTTATGAATTGAACAATGAAGTATTTGTAGCGCCTTAATGTTAACATATATGACAAAAAATTTTTAAGTGATTCTTTTGTACCCAAGGTTACATAATCTATATTTCTTTACACAAAAGTTTTAGAAAAGGTACAACACAAGTGGTATGGAAAATGAAAGTAAGAATAACATGAGGTGGCTCCTCATAATCTAGGGTACAGTGGTTACATTCTGTTGAAGTTGGATGCAGCTGATTGGTCAAGATAGTAACATGCCCACGGCTTCGATTACCCGTAGCCACTGCTTCCTGAACAACAAATTATAATCGATTTTATCATTTCTGCAATGTGTACAGCATACAAAATGTAGCTGGATTTATTATATCTATAAGATTTTGGTGATGAAGAAATAAGGTTAAACTCGGGTCTATTTTATTTAAAATTCAACAGTAAAGAATGGATTAATGAATGCTTTGATGTAATTAGTTCAACTATTAGTCGTTTTTTCGTAGTGTGTAGTATGTGATACTAGTCCACGAGGAAATAGCGTCAATGTGATGGTACAACGACGGAAACACAGTCATGGACATCGTTCATGCCAAGTCATTGTACGATATCTCAAAAGCATTCGACTCACATTACATCCCTTCAAAGTATTCTCCGCGGTTTGAAATACATAATTTCAATCTGAAATGCGTCACGGTACGCTGATTTAGGTAGACCTCTGAGGTACTGACTGATGGCTGAGCCAAGGGCTTGTTTGGACTTGTAACGATGACCAGATAAGATTTTTTTCAGTTTTGGGAAAAGGAAACAAACAAACAAACAAAAAACAAAAAAAACAAAAAAAGTGGTCCGTGGGTTTAGTGCCCAATCCGAGAGAGCTGCTGTTTTTGGGATTCCTTTCCTTTGATTCCTTATCTCTGGGGGTTGTATGGGCTGCCACCGGTGATCTTGGCCTGATGGGGAAACACTCCTCATCCTTTTCCTAGGGGGGGGGGGGCTGCTTGTCTTCTCAAAGCGGATCTTGACTTCCTGAACATGAAGGGCCTCCACTCCCACAAACCCTATCAACTTCTCCCTCACAGTAGGTGATGTGATACACTTGTGCACTGTCATCTTTCTGGAGAGGCTTTCCATTCCTCTTGGCTCTGATTAATCTGGTACCCTGATGACCTCGCTTCTCTCGTGTGTAGCACCAATCAGCGGGGAATCAGTTTAGGGTCTGATACGATTGTATCCTTCATGGTTACATCGTAGACTGCCTTATTGACTGAAGGTTGCTATAGCACCTGTCACTAAGGAAACTGCTTTATTGACTGAAGGTTGCTATAGCACCTGTCACTAAGGAGACTGCCTTATTGACTGAAGGTTGCTATAACACCTGTCACTAAGGAGACTGCCTTGTTGGCTGAAGGTTGCTATAGCATCTGTCACCAAGGAAACTGCCTTATTGACTGAAGGTTGCTATAGCACCTGTCACTAAGGAAACTGCCTTGTTGACTGAAGGTTGCTATAGCACCTGTTACTAAGGACATATGTAACACTTCCAGTTCTTCAACGTCTGGTGCTGTTGGGGTGTAGCAGGTAGCAGTAGATGTGCTCGTAACCTCCATCTCTGTCTCGTAATCTGGCTGGGGGACTGCCCCAGAGGTTGGGGAATGCTAAACAACCCTCTTTTTCATACTGTCACATCCTCTCTGCCAGACTTCCTTCTTTCTTGTTATCTTTTGTGCTTTCGACAGGCAATCGAAAACAAGTATTCTGGCAAGAGTTGCAGCCATATCCCCAATCACTGCTTTTGACCAATCTAGAATAGCACTCGGGATCCATGTTGAACTATACACCATTTGACTCGATTATCAGATCGCTCGGATATTTCGAAAGCTGGTGCTGATGGGCATTCTTAGCATGGGTCCTTAGGTCCGACACTCTTTTGTAAGTCCTTTCTTCTGGACACCGGGGCAAATGACACGCATGGTCCTGTGGACGGGTATCATGAAAGGTGAAGGTAACGAACAGTGATCAATCTCATAATACAAATAGAGAGTTGAGCAAACACGGACCTCTGGATATACCAGAGGTGGGATCAGGTGTTTAAGAGGAGTAAGCATCCCCTGTCGACCGGTCACGAGCCCTATATCTTGATCAGGTAAACGGAGTCATCCGTAGTCAAAATCAGTGTGTCAAGAACGGCCTAACAAGAATGGCCAGACAGCATTTGACCCAATGATAGGTTGTTTTGGCAAACTAGATTGTTATAACGACCATATAATTTGGGGAAGCTGAAATAATCCCGTTTACCATAAAGTTGAGTTGTTAGTTTGCCGCTATTATTTATCTAAGTATGAAGCAGAAATGGACGACTCTGCGGCGTCTTCAAGTTCACAGGGATATATCGAATTGACATAAGAATAAAACTCAGCATTGTTAATGGATAAAACGTCGTCGATATATCTAAATGACGTATTGAAGGTCACAGCAAGAGATTTTTTCTTCTCACGAAGAAGTTTTTGAAGTTTTTTAATTCTGCTTTATATGAATACAGACAGTCCGATGGAACCACTAACTGTGAGCAATAGAAGTGGAGGTAAATTTTATGTTAAATTGTATTTTATTAAATCACCAATCAGTACAACTATAAAGTGCAACTCCCATGATGTTTCTAATATTTTTTTTCGTGTGCTTGCGCACAACCGGCATAAATGTCACTCCTTTATGAATATGCACTAGAAAACTCTTAATTTTCTCCTTACATTTAGTAGACCAGTTTTAATACCCGTATATAATTTGTCGAAATTGTCAAATCGTATTGTTTTTCATAGTTTATCATACTAACAAAACTTGGTATAGCTTTTAACATCAAACAAAATATTGTTTAATACGGCAATTACCTTTAAATCTGTGGATGGAAACGGGCGATAAAATAAAATATTTCTGTTTTCCCTTCTGAGCCTCCCACCTTCATGGTTCTAAAATTAGAGATGATGTGTCAACACGGAACCATGTTTTATGGTTCGACCTCATCAACTTCCTATGGTTTTTCTTCTCGGAATGGATGAGAATTCCGTGATAAGGTAAATAGAAACTATCCTAAAATAGAGATAATGTACATCATGTTACAATGTACATGCGCGATATAATGTAATTGACATGATAAAAAAATATATATATTTGATTTACTAGTGCAGTTACTTCCTGTTTCTACAATAGTGCCAAATGCTTGTTTACACGATAGTGATTTGCAGCGTGTGACTAATACTTAATCAATCTGTATGGTTATTTGTAGAGAATTTTGAACTGCAAACAGATGAACATCACAAACTATGTTATAATTTTAAATCTCATACATGTAAGTATACGATTCTCTCTCTCTCTCTCTCTCTCTCTCTCTCTCTCTCTCTCTCTCTCTCTCTCTCTCTCTCTCTCTCTCACTCTCTTTCTCTGACATACATTACAGTCTTCTATGATTATCTGATTATTACAGAGATAAAAAGAAAATACACATGTAGTCTGCAATGTACCAATTCGTCAGCAAATCAAAGTACTGAACAGACAGGAAGTCGGGATCTGTTGTTCTTTTGCTCAAACCTCAAAATCCGAAATCAGGGGTGGGTGGGTTCGAGAGTTGAATCTTCCCTACATAGGTACAGAATTCTTAGGTCACATGGGTCTCTCGGGTGACCTATTGCTATTGGTCGTCGTCCGTCGTGTGTCGTCCGTTAACAACTTCTTCCCTGAAGTACTGGGCCAGTTTTGACGAAATTTGGTATGTAGCATCTGTAGGTGAAGGACACCGAAAAATGTAAATTTCATGACACCCCCCCCCCCCCCAGCCTAAGAGGCCTTAATTTTGAGGTAAAAACTGTACAATTCATGTATTTCTTTCAAAATCTTCTTTACTCCTGGACATGTAGCAGAGAAACTGAGTACATGTATATTTAGTAATGATGAGCAAGGAAGCTTCTACCAAAATTGTAAATTTCATAACCCCCGGGGCAGGGGTTCTGACCTCAGGGTGGGGACAAACTTGGTATATAGTGTTTATGTGTAAAATACTTAAATAACATCTTCTTTAGTGCTATTGATACTAAATTGAAACTAAATGGATATTTAGAAAGAGCAGATATTCCTTTACTGAAATTGTAGATTTAATGAACCCAGGGGCAGGGGTTTTGGTATCAGGGTGGGGTCAAAATGATCAGTTATTAAATGTGTGAACAATAGAAATTTTTAACGTTTTCTTGATAATTACTATTCCAATTCTTTTCAAATTTGTTATGAAGCATCTTTGGGACAAGAAGGACATAAATTGTACAGTTCAGGGTTCCCGCGCCCCTGGGGCCTTAGGGGCGGGACAAAAACTGCCCAAAATTGACCAATTTTCCAAAATTCTCTCTACAACCGCATATGTTTAAGAAAAACGATTTGCATAGTGATGCATACAGCAGGAACGCCTCTATCAATATTGTGAATTTCATGACCCCCGGGGTAGGAATTCTGACCCCAGGGCAGGGTCACTTTCTATATCAGCCGCTCTCAGTACTGTTACAATGTTCATGCTAATTTTGTGTTGGGAGATTGTGCCTCAAAAATTCTCTTATTTCCTTCGCAGAAATTCTCTTCTCTACCACTGTTGTTTGTGACACCACTGCCATATTTTCCCCATTTCGTATTCTTTTCCTTTTTCGTTTTTTTTTTTTAAAATCAAATTTTGCATTCGGATCACCCAACACGAGGGTTACATCATGAACTGGTGTATCTTCTACAGATTTCTGAAGTTCCTCATCCTTTTTCTTATCCTCTTTGTGTTCTGTTGGAGCTCAGCAGACGACAACTGTTAATTTGGTATACTTTGAATGGAATCTCCCGAGTAATAAGCCTACACTACACTACTGTTGTCGTTTCTTCCTGGGTAAATTATCTGATGACCAGTGGTAAGTTTGGGAGCCCCATTTCTGTTCGATATTGTATAGCACGTACCTAACATCTGGGTGTTGTATTTATCCTTTTCCTTTCTGATGGGAGTCCATTTCCCCTTCTGGTAGATGGCACAGACATCCCAGCTACCAAATCTACATACTTTTTTAGGTTTGAGGATGTCCACTGTCTGAATGTCAGTTTCCAAATGGATGTCATACAACCACCATGGATTCAGTCACTTTGTCTTTGATTCCTGAAGTTTTCACATTGTTTCACTTTGACTCATTTGCCCTAAGCAAACTCTCAGAATATAGAGGACTAGTGATTTTCTGTTAGAATTTTCCTGTGCGTATCATCTATCCTTCTGTGTTCAGTCAATCAGAAGTGATAAAAGAATTGGATAGACCGCATAAGAAATATGTATTTGCTCCTGCTTACAAAGCTTGTAACAACACTGTCTTTGTTTGCAATGTTGAATATTACAGCTGTTTTACTAACGAACTTGGCATTTGGCAATCCCTCTTACACTCCACGTTCCCTTTCCAAAGACGAAATTCTTCAAATCTTGTTTCAGTTTAAAACAATTTGATATCCTAGTCAATGGAACGAATGAATTTGATTTACTGTACCTATATTGGATTCATAAACTTCACTGACAACAAATTTAGAACCGGACGCAGCGTAGTTAAAGCTTTCCGAGAAAAATCACAATGCTATACAGACACACTATTACATAGTAGTGTGAAACTAGAACTGGACACACATTTCTCCGAATTTTGCTTGGGAAACGTACGAATTATTCTGGTGCTTTTATAATCGATCACTGTTTGCGAAAAATACCCCCCCCCCCCCTCCTTATATGACGAAGATCGATACTTTTGGTCAGATATGAACGTCAATGCTAGGAATGTTTAATTTTCCCAAACATTTTCATGTAAATCTAATTACGCTTTATCTCTCTAACTATTTTATATTCCAAATTATTTTTACTAACTTTACGAAAAGCTGCTGCGGAAATTGTAACTAATGTAAAAAATACGGTATGACACACGTCGGAATGTATGCGAGAAGCAGACGTATTCATGAAAAAGAAAAGAGGTGCAAAGTCACTTTCTTGAAAAATAGGATGGAGACAAGCGACACAAGCTACCATGGCCGCGGAAGCGCTGTTGATCTTGTAAACAAAGTAGTAGCTCATATTGACTTCAACATATTAACAACACTCAAAGTGGTAAGCTCTCATTTTATAGTACATTATTCAACCATGATGTTATGAAACTAGAAGTCCAACCATATTTATGTCTTCCACTTCCTAAGAATTTAGTTTCTTATCTTACCAAATTAAGAATAAGTGCACATAAGTTGTATGTAGAAACAGGTCGATATTGTAATCCTGTCATTCCTAGAGAAAATAGATTTTGTTTTCATTGTCAAACTATTGTTGAAGATGAAAAACATTTTTTACTTGATTGTCCTGTGTATGAACATATTAGAAAAATGCATTCAAAACTACTAGATATTAATACCTTATTTTGTTTACTAAATCCACATAACCTTGTATCTACAAAACAACCTGTCTATACATCAGAGACTGTTTTAATGTTAGAAATAAGTTTTCAACAGTTTGATATTTTGTAATGTATCAATATATATGTGTATCTATGTATGGCTAACAACACATTCTTATATAATGTGCTTTAGTGCCAATAAAGAATTGAATTGAATTGAATTGAACTAGATCTAACCCCGTGGTTTGAAGGAAGACGAATTATAGAGCTAGACGTTTTGTCCGAAGCCATATGCATGTATAATATATACATGTATATTTAAAAAAAAAATCAAAATTTCAATTTGTTTTCATTAAGTCAATTTTTGTTCCATAATCATGAAAATTCTAAATATTTCAATAGGTTCAAAACAAATATAGTTTCTAACAATGTATTCCAAAACAGGCACGAAGAATTAGCCCCCCCCCCTCCTTTCTTTGACAATGTGCATTTTATTTTTATTTTGTAGTGTAAATAAATTGAAACTGTTCCCTCCCCCATTATTTTTCTTTGACAATGGGCATTTTATTTTTATTTTGTAGTGCAAATAAATTGAGACTGTTCCCTCCCCCATTATTTTTCTTTGACAATGGGCATTTTATTTTTATTTTGTAGTGCAAATAAATTGAGACTGTTCCCTACCCCATTAATTTTAAAAGTAGTTGTAGATGAAAAGAATATAAGTTTGAAAATTATTAATAAAAAGAAATATTTCGCCAACCCTAACCCCAAGTGAACATATCAATGTATAACTTCAAGGACGCCTACCTCAAAATCAAGATTAGCTTCATCCCTTCATATTTCTACAGGAAGTTAGGTATATGAATAGCTTTTAATTGCAGTGTTTGCAAAAAAAAAAAAAAAAAAAAAAAATATTGACAGGTTTTTGAGCAGTACTTCATTTAGTATCTGGACTACCCTGTTTTTTAGTACTAATTTCCACCCCAAATACTTAAATTTTCCCAATTTCTTATGTGGTTATGTATAAGCATGCTATTATTATTTATTTTATATTCTGCATATATTCTAAAGATTACTGTAAAAGATGTATATGAAAATTCCATCAAATCATTTTTTTGAATTGAAAATTGGAATCATCTTGTAAAATTCACAATTTTCGAAAAGGGGGGTAATTCAAAACTTATTACCTCCCTTGTATACTTAGAAAGTGGCCATGAAATTTATACACATTGTAAAGGACATATTGATGGTGCTTCATGAAAAAAAAAATATTGATTGACTAGTTATTTTTGGCCACATTTTGGCCGCATGTCCTGAGTTACACATCGTATGGTTATAAGGTGAACATCATTCTATGGAATTTTTCCGTTAGGTCTTCAAGATTGCCTTATCGTGTACACGTTGGATGAAAAGAGAAGACTATACAGGAAACTTTTTAACCTGCTGTTCTACCAGTTGTAACCCAGGTAAAAATATAGTTCTAATACTCAAATCTCGCGTCATCTCGTTCTAATATCTTGATGCTGGGCTTTTCCCCCACATCATTTTATTTACTGTCTAAAAACGATGAAGTCAAATGCGATTGAACACTTCTCAAGTATTTTATAAGAGGACACGAATCTACAATCTTAAAGTAAACTGAAAAGCTCATGCATGGTGGAGTAATGGATTTTATCGTTAATTTCAGGTTTCTTTGTCAAGGTGTGTACTGTCAATGGGACTGACGATAAATGTGTACCCTGTCCAGAGGGCACGTACATGGATGACGCAACAAGCTCATCACTGCCTCAGCACTGCATTCGTCGTGAATGTCTGCCAAGTAAACACAGTCATATCTAGACTTGTTGAAGCTGGAAATTGATTGTCTGTTCAAATCCTGAATCTACACATTTCACAAAATGTAGTGAGAAATCTCCGTTAGCTTTTTTATGTACAGGTCATATATTTTACACTGTGAGGCCTATAGGAATATCCAACATGGTCAATTGATGCATCTTGGGGGAAAGGTGTGTCGTGACCCAAAAAGTTGCCTGTAACCAATTTCTGGAATTTTTAGACTATACATTCTAATTGTGTCCGGGTATTCTCTTGTACTCTGTGAGGCATAGGACCTTCAAATTTAGTCAACTGATGAATCTTGGAGGAAAAGTGTGTCGCGATCCAAAAGTAGGTTGCTGGTCCGCTGGCCTTATTTTAGAATTTTATGCTGATACATATTCAAATACGTCCGAATCACATCTTGAGCACTGTAAGGTCTTTGACCATCAAACAAAGTCAGTTCATGCATCTTGAGGGGGGAATGTGTCGCAACCCAAATGTAGGTCACTGTGACCTCATTTTAGAATTCCATAGCTAGAAATAGTCAAATGGTGTCCAGATCATATTTTGCACACTATAGGACCTAGCTTCATTAAGCCTGACACACTGTAGGACCTATCTTCATTAAGCCTGACTGTAGGACCTAGCTTCATTAAGCCTGATACACTGTAGGACCTAACTTCATTATACCCCCGAACGAAGTTCTGGGAGGTATATAGGAATCACTCTGTCTGTCTGTCTGTCTGTCCGTCTGTCTGTCTGTGCAGATTCGTGTCCGGGCCATAACTTCTTTGTTCTTTGACATAGGCATACCATATTTGACACATGAGTGTATCACCATGAGACGATGTGTCATGTACCTTCATGACCTCCATATGACCTTGACCCTTGACCTCAAGGTCAAAATTAAAGGTTTTTTACAATGGATTCGTGTCCGGGTCATAACTTCTTTGTTCTTTGACATAGGCATACCATATTTGACACATGAGTGTATCACCAGGAGACGATGTGTCATGTACCTTCATGACCTCCATATGACCTTGAACTCAAGGTCAAAATTAAAGGTTTTTACAATGGATTCATGTCCGGGCCATGACTTCTTTGTTCTTTGACATAGGCATATCATATTTGACACATGAGTGTATCACCATGAGACGATGTGTCGAGTACCTTCATGACCTGTATATGACCTTGAACTTTGACCTCAAGGTCAAAATTGATTATAGGGTTTTGACATAGTCATACCATAAGACATGGGTGTATCACCATGAGACTATTTGTCATGTACATTCATGACCTCTTTATGACCTTGACCTTTGATCTCAAGGTCAAAATTATAGGTTTATGCCATGGATTTGTGTTCGGACTATATCTTCCATTTTCTTCTACAAATGCATACCATATTTTTACACTCAGGAAAGAGGTAATTTATACCTATTAACAACACCCTTTGGGAGATTGGGGTAAGCGGGGAGTATTCTTAGTGAGCATTGCTCACAGTACATCTTGTTAAGCCTGACACACTGTAGGACCTAGCTTCATTAAGCCTGACACACTGTAGGACCTAGCTTCATTAAGCCTGACCTACTGTAGGACCTAGCTTCATGAAGCCTGACACACTGTAGGACCTAGCTTCATTAAGCCTGATTGTAGGACCTAGCTTCATTAAGCCTGACACACTGTAGGGACTAGCTTCATTAAGCCTGACACATTGTAGGACCTAGCTTCATTAAGCCTGACCTACTGTAGGACCTAGCTTCATTAAGCCTGACTGTAGGACCTAGCTTCATTAAGCCTGACCTACTGTAGGACCTAGCTTCATTAAGCCTGACACATTGTAGGACCTAGCTTCATTAAGCCTGACTGTAGGACCTAGCTTCATTAAGCCTGACTGTAGGACCTAGCTTCATTAAGCCTGACCTACTGTAGGACCTAGCTTCATTAAGCCTGACTGTAGGACCTAGCTTCATTAAGCCTGACCTACTGTAGGACCTAGCTTCATTAAGCCTGACACACTGTAGGACCTAGCTTCATTAAGCCTGATACACTGTAGGGACTAGCTTCATTAAGCCTGACTGTAGGACCTAGCTTCATTAAGCCTGACCTACTGTAGGGACTAGCTTCATTAAGCCTGACACACTGTAGGACCTAGCTTCATTAAGCCTGACCTACTGTAGGACCTAGCTTCATTAAGCCTGACTGTAGGACCTAGCTTCATTAAGCCTGACCTACTGTAGAACCTAGCTTCATTAAGCCTGACCTATTGATGGAGAACTTCAGGTATGCTACAGCTGTTTCAAGTAGTTGCAAATTATAGCGTCGTAGCTTGTGACTTATAATATGCAGACATAGTACTATGCATATTTTCATGTAGTTCAAGACAAGTGTATCATGAACTCTAGTGGTGCACTTCATTGATTTCTTCAAATTGTCTATGGTTTTCTGATGTTTCTAATGCTCAATGGTTTTACTTTTTGATGGTTTCTTGGTTGTGTTCTTAAACAGATATTCAGAAGATGTATAGCACGTTTAGAGCCTCCATCTAAATCCTTTATTTCAGGAACTCTCGCTTATGTAAATTTTTTATAAACAAAAAAAAAAACAAAAACCCACTCTTTAAAACATTTGTACAATCAGGATTACACGGTACAACACAGACTCGTACTCCGAAAATTATATATACACTAACCTAAACTCGTATACAGTGTACTAATTAAGAAAATAAGGACCATGTGAAAATTAAGACAACCTATGATTTGTTTTACAGCTCAATAGCACCTGGAGGGTTTATATTTTCAACATATAAAATATACTTCATCTGTGACAAAGCGTAAATGGTTTAGATATAAAAATATTAAAAAATTAGAGAAATGATGTGAAAGTATACTCTCCTCATTATAGACTGGTTAAGGGGATTTTCTAATTGATATCTTCTATTCCAAGACCTGTGAAAAACATTTTACAAAACAAATTAGAATAGAACGTGGGAGATTATTTATATACTTAGTTCAGAAAGCTTGTGTCCATACGTTAAAATCCCCTCTTGTAGTACGTCCACTGGATACGTATATTTGAATCAACAATAATTTTCGCCACAGAATACTTCTATTTTGGGCTTACTCTGTCCAGACATTTCCCATTACCTTGTGATTTTTGGGTCATTTTCTGACCAAAAAACCCCCATAGAGTATCGTGATATATGAAAATCATAATGCATTTCATAAGTTGAATTATTTTACCATGCCTAATAATATTACATCGTACCTATTCCATACTTACAGCATTGTTTCTATCGATAAATAGAATACACCATTGTACCTTCAATAAACATCGTTTTATTATTTGATAAACATGGGTTAATGTGGATTAATATATTTAGTTTACACCTTTGTTTTCCAGATTCGGTTCCAGCTGATTCTTTTCCTTTGAACGGATGCCGAAAAAAATGTCGTTGTGATACCACTAACGGATATATAGGGACAGATCCCTGTGATTGCCGAAAGACCACAAAGAATGAAGATGTTCTTAATAGAGGTTCATCGCAAAAACCCTACACCACTAGGTAATAAGCTTCAGTACCCTTTCATGTTTTGTTTCCTATGTAACTTGTAATATGTGTTATGAATGATTAACAAACTAGGTGTATATTTCCGGAAATTGAAGCCGGAGGTAAGTAGCGTGAAGTCACATTACAAGGTGTATTTAGTCGCAAAGAAAAAAAAGATTAACGTTTGTTCTTTAGAACATATTTCTCGCGATTCAATTAAACAATTAAATTATGCGTAGATTCTAAGTGAGTTATGTAAAAAAAAACAAAAAAAACAAAAAAAACCATTCTGCAAAGATTGCTACCTTCATCACCCGATGAAACAACAAAGAAAGACATGTTATAGATTATACTTATATTTTTATGCTTTGTTTTAAATTATGAACTAGATTTAAGTACTAAAATATCATATGGTTGACCCATTCGTTACGCTAAACGGAACAGCCAATGCACCCTTTGACATTGACGACGCTCCATATTTGGTAATGATTACACAGACAGGTGGTAATAAAAAACCGGATCGAACTAGTTTGCAATAAACATGCATTCATTGTTCGAGATGAAAGCAATGTCAATTTCAATAGAAATATAAGAAAAAAAATTTAGTGAATGTAAATGTATGTGCATGATGATATTGTCATTGTTTGTTTCTTAAGTATCATAAAAGCCATTCTGAATCATTAATCATTGAAAATAAGTATGTTATTGAGTATATCATAAATTCAACATTTATTTATATCTAAATGCGCTCACTCAAATATTCAGGAGTGCAGGGAGTACACCAGAAGTAAGCAGGAATGTATCCTTAGCCAACTCGACTACATTGAAAAACGACAACGGGATATCTGATAGGTCAGTTTCTTTTCATAGGTTAGATAAGTCAGATCCTTAACATAGAGATAGGTTAGATAAGTCAGATCCTTAACATAGAGATAGGTTAGATAAGTCAGATCCTTAACATAGAGATAGGTTAGATAAGTCAGATCCTTAACATAGATAGAGATAGGTTAGATAAATGAGATCCTTAACATAGAGAGAGTTAGATAAGTCAGATCCTTAACATAGATAGAGATAGGTTAGATAATTCAGATCCTTAACATAGATAGAGATAGGTTAGATAAATCAGATCCTTAACATAGATAGAGATAGGTTAGATAATTCAGATCTTTAACATAGAGATAGGTTAGATAAATCAGATCCTTAACATAGAGAGAGATAGGTTAGATAAATCAGATCCTTAACATAGAGAGAGATAGGTTAGATAATTCAGACCAGGTCCTTCTTATGGTTTAGATAAATCAGGTCCTTTTCATAGTTTAGATTAGTCATATAATTCTCTTAGGTTAGACAGAGATAGGTCATGCCCATCTCGTGTGTTAGATAAATCAGGGCCTTATCGTAGGATCTATGTGAGAGTTAGATAAATCAGGGCCTTATCATAGGATCTAGGCGAGATCCTTCTCATATGTTAGATAAATCAGGGCCTTATCATAGGATCTAGGCGAGATCCTTCTCATATGTTAGATAAATCAGGGCCTTATCATAGGTTATCTAGGTGAGATCAGATAAGTTAGAGTCTTCTCATGAGTTAGATAGGACAGGTCCTTTTCATGGGTAAGATAGGTTAAGTCTTTCTCATAGGTTATACAGTTAGGTCCTTCCCATTGGTTATATAAATCAGATCCTTCTCGTGGTTTTAAGATAGGTCAGGTGTTCTCGTAGGTTAAATAGGTCAGGTCCTTCTCATAGATTAGAGGCCAAGCCTGTTGGAATAATTTCTTGCAGTTCCTTATATATTCAATGGAATTTTGTTTGAGAAAGATCTACATCACATAAACTGCATTTTACATGTAATGGTTGAATTTTCCTCTTATCCATTCCCTTTGACTACTGATTTCTTTTGTGTATGCAAAATAAATGTTTGAAGAACACATTAGAATGTATTGAATAAAAATATTCATTGAATTATTTTTCAAATTTTGAGAATATATCAATAGTACTGATTTACAAGACTGAGAGAGATGAATACTTTTATGTATTTATCACTTCAGTACTATCCTGACTATATGTGCGGGGACAGCAGGCGCACTTCTTCTTATTCTCTCAATACTGGTCATTGCATTATGCTGCATCAAAAGACACCGTCATCGAGAGTCTGGTGTGTACTTATTTCTCACAAAGTATCTCGTGTACTGATTGCTTTTAATTAACATCTTTTGTTTAATGAATTGGTGCTTTTATGATTTGATCGATTGATTGATTGTATATTATGTAACGTCCCACTCGAGAATTTTTCACTCAGGAATATGGAGACGTCACTATTGCCGGTGAAGGGCTGCAAAAATTAAGCCTATGCTCGGCGCTTATGGCCTTTGAGCAGGGGGGGGGGGGGGGGGTCTTTATCGTGCCACACCTGCTGTGGCACGGGGCCTCGGATTTTGCGGTCTCATCCGAAGGATCACCCCATTTAGTCGCCTCTTAGACAAGCAAGGGGTACTGAGGACCTGTTTTTAACCCGGATCCCCACGGGATTATGATTTAAAAGATTAGTACAACTTGAATATTGCATAATAAGTAGATAATATGTTTACGGTATACAGTAAATCAGTATGTGATTTCTTAACATTTTATAACATTTGAAATGGGTTTGGATGAAATTTTTAGAGTAGTAGATGTATTTTTGTCCTTAAAGTTTTAGCTCCCCTGTGCTATAAGGTCAAGTGAGGTTTAATGATCACTTGTTATCCGGCGTCCATTTCACCGTTAAACATCTATAGGCCACCTGAGTGACTTCGGTGACCTATTGCTATTGGTCTGCATCCATTATCGTCTGTCGTGCGTTAACAATTGAACATTTTCAACTTCTTCCTGATAATCTTTTCAAATTTGATATGAAGCATCTTTGGATAAGGGGAATATGAATTATAAATTTCAGGACTCCTTCACCTCGATCCGGGTCCTTAGGGGCGGGGCAAAAACTGCTAAGAATTGACATATTTTCAAAACTTTTCTCTACGACCGCACTTCTGCAAGAAAACAAAAATTAATGAATTGAAATGAAAAAAATAATAAACACTAACTTTAAATATATAGTTATGTAGAGCAGGGGGCTTCTTCCAAAATTGTAAATTTCATGATCCCTGAGGTAGAGGTTCTGACAGGGGGGTTCGGCCTAACTTGGCATATAGTGTTTTTGTGTAAAATATCTTCTTGAAAGCTATTGAAACTGTTTGGATATAATGAAGCAGGTAGCCCTTTATCAAAATTGTAAATTTCATGACTCCAGGGTTGGGGTTTTAGGTACCAGGGTGGGGGACAAAATGGTCATAGTAATGAAAAGGTAAAGATAACGAATAGTGACCAATCCCATAATTCCAATAAAGAATACAAAATTAGGAGTAGGGCAAACACAGACCCCTGGACATACCAGAGGTGGGATCAGGTGTCTATGAGGAGTAAGCATCCCCTGTCGACTGGTCATATCCGTCAATAGACTCTACCTCAATAAGGTAAATGGAATAATTCATAGCCAAACTCAGTGTGTAAAGAACGCCCTCAATTGGTGTGAAACATGTCAGACAACATTTTACCCAATAAGAGGTTGTATTGGTAAATTAGATCGTAATAACGACCACAAAATTTGCAAAATGCTGACTTTAAACGAGACTGTCGAAACCCCTGTAACATCAACTTATTTGTCAGTAAATTGTCTCGATTTAGACACTGATCATACGAAGAACAAGCTCTTGCGTATCGAATCAGTTGAGATAAATAAACACCATATGTAGGTGATAATGGAATAATGCTACATAAATATGGGAAGTTGACGATGAAGAAGATGAAGTCATCCCATTTATCATAGTTGAGTTGTTAGTTTGTCCTAACATCTATCTTCAATAAAATATATAAGTACGAAGCAGATGTGGAAGGCTGTGTCCTGTCCACTGAGATACATCGAATCGACATATGAATGAAAATAATTATTGTTAATAGATAAAACGTCGTCGATAAGATAAGATATTCTTTATTTCCTCCAAATTAATAGAGAGTATATCATAATCAAATTATAAATTTATTTGAACAGAACAGGAAAAAACATATTTATATTATGTATATATTTGAAAGTAAATGTTACAAACTATCGCAACTGTAAGGTTGTGACATAATAATCATATAGCGTTAATATAACATATATTATGTTAAGTATTTCACAATTATGGGCAGTGTCTGAAGGTATTTGTGGGTTTTTTAAAAAATACATCTTGTTTTATACATGTGCTTAATATTGGAATTTAGCTTAGATATTCAGAACAGGAAGATATCATAGATTTTACAGCCCTTGGGGCTAGTGGTACGTTTAATTAATAGTTAACTGATGAGGCATGTGGGATTCTTGTTGAATTTTTCTCCAGAACCATATCACCAATTTTAACCAAATGCCATAAAACATCCTTGAGTAAAGTGAAGGGTTCAAATGTACTCTTTTCAAAGAGGAGATAATTAAGAGATGGCATCTTTTATAAAAAAAATATTTCTCAAGAATCACTAGACCAGAAAAGTCAAAACTGATGTGAAAGCTTCCTTAATGAAGGGAGATTTAAAATTGCTCAAATCATGGCCGCCGGGGATATCAGATACAATATTTCTACAAATCAAACAAGCATTTCATAAACACACCAGGAATCAATACACATAAACTGTTCCATAGTTTGATATCAAATCCATACGTTATGATTTATATAGTATTAATTTGGTCCTTCATAAGCGGGAGGTCGTCAGTTCGAGCCCCGCTCGTGCCATGGCCGCGTCAAACCTTAGACGATAACATAGGTAGTGATTACCCATTTGCCAAATGCTCGGCATTTATAAATGAGAATCACGGGAGGCGTTGGCACGATAAAGAACCCTCACTGCTACGGCCCTGAGCGGTAAGCATAGATCTAAATCTGTAGTACTTAATTCACCTACAGCTGATGACGTCTCAATATGTGTGAACAATTCTCGACGGGACATAAAGTAAACACACACTCAATCAATTAATTTTATCAAATGGTAAAAACCTTTGAATTAATGGACACAAAACATACAATACATATATGTAATCAATGTGATGAAATAAATAAAAGTTTAATCTGGGGTACGGTTGCGTTCATTCCTCAGTTGGAGTTGGTATGTGAGGATCTAGAGATGGCTAGGGAGGAAAGTAGCTGTTCTCCAGGGGGAGAGCTACAGATCTGTAAGGGAGGGGGGGGAGAGGGGAGGGGGGCTGTCCTTCTACAGTTTGTCGACTGTGAAGTATACATCTTGAAAAAGGGAGAATCATTGCATTTACGCGCTGAGTAATGAGATTTTAAATTTTATTATCAAAGAGATATGCTGCAGAAGACAAACTTATATTGGATATTATCTTTTTTTCAGAAGATTTTTCGCCTACAGAGAATACAAATACACAAATAGCTCAACGACCTGTAGCTTTAGTGCGTCCTAATTTCGCAACTGAAGGTATATCATAACAAAACACCCGCCAGAAAAATTATTGCTTTGTAAATGCTAGAAAATATGCTTTGGTAGTTGAAGTAAATAATAATAAATGCCTTCTACATAATTGCTTTTATAATAAATTTTTTTTTAATCACTCAGTTCCAAATGGCACACACTTACAGTCTTCTAATGGACACCCACCAGTGAATCTTGGTAAATGTTTTTCATATTTCACTTGAAACATATATATATATCTGTGTGTGTTTTATCTTTCCTTGACAAAAATGACCATTGTACTATGTGTACTTCCTTCTCAAGACTTTCAGCTCGACCTGAAATACGGGTAATCTCCAATCTAACCTAATACATACCAGCTATATTTACAGGTAATCTCCAATCTAACCTAATACATACTAACTATATTTACGTTAGGTGCAGTAACGAACGATGAATCAAACACGCCACTCTTAGGTCAAATTCATCTAACTTCAGTCAATGGACTAGGTAAGTTTCAAAATAAAAATCCATTTCTTGAAAAGATGCATGCATTCTGGGGGACACATGTTACAACAAGTATACCTGTGTTCTAATGAGTCACTAAAGAAATATCTAAGACAGATAAAAATTTATACATGTACACGGTATTACATGAAAGGTGAAGATAATATAACGAACAGTGATCAATCTCATAACTCTTATAAGAAATACGAAATAGAGAGTTGGGCAAAATCGGACCCCTGGACATATCAGAGGTGGAATCGGGTATCTAGGAGGAGTAAGCATCCCCTGTATTACATATATATATATACATGTTATTACATATGATTATATTGTACATTACAGACAGACAGACAGACAGACATACCGGTACTTACATCCAAACATGATACATACGCACAGTTAATTGTATTTGATAATATTTTGTATAATAAATCATAAAGTGTCATGCAGTAAAATCACATTGCTGTACAGATATGTAATAAAGTATTCTTCACCAGCAAACGACTCTTATGGTGAATACCTACCACCCGCTCCAACCATTGATCCAAGCAGCTTAGAGGACCAGTTGGACAGCTATCCTACCATGGATCCAAGCAGCTTAACAGAGGACAGCTATCCTAGTGCTCCATCAAATGACCTCAGTGTTACACCTAGTCCTCAACTGCAGACATGATGACCCATTTTCAAACGAAGACTCGGAAAATGCAATGACGTTTTATCACATCAAATTCATATATACATCTATTCGCAAATCTTTATGAAAGAGATGTCTGAGGAAAAGACAGCAGGACCTATTTTCTCAATTTACGTCAGAACCTCATCAACAAACTAGTTCTAATTGTAACGGGGACCGTTACAGATGTTCCCCAAACCTCCCCCAATTAAAAAGTGATGTACTTGTGAATCTATAGCAAAAAATCATTTTATTTTAGCCTTTAATTACATGTAGTAAGTTCAATATGGTCATTTCAGTACCAAGAAATGAAAGAAAGCGTTGCACGTGCATACACGCGCACGCGTGTATGATTCCGATTTTTTGTTGATGTCGTTCAACAGGCATTTGTATCATATACCCACAGTATGAATTTCATAACGTTTCCATCAAATATAAGGAAGTTATAGCGATTTTAAAATCGTCCAATCAGAAATCAGCACACGTGCATGCACGTGCTGAGCAGTAATTCTAACCACAGCAATTTGTAAGGAGTACCAAGATACATCTAAACCCCTAATATGAATAGAATTTGATGAAAAACAAAAACGTTATCGTCCTTTAAAAATTGAACATTTAAAAAACGTTACACGCGCATGCGCGTGTGCGTTGGCATTTTTTGTTACACCAACATATAGATACACATATTGTCTACATATGCTGTGAATATCATCTCATTCGCTTCATAAATAAGATAGTTACAAACGTTTTAGCATTATCCAATCAAAATGAAGCGCACGTGCATGCGCGTGCAAATTGGTAATTTTGACCATGTAAATCAGTTAAGGGTCTCAATATCTACCTATGATATGAATTTCAAGCCATTTCAATGAACAACAAAAAAGTTAGACTGATTCCAAAGTTAGCGTACAAATTTTGTAATGCGCGTGCACGCGCATGCGTGCGCGTTCTGGCAAAATAACTATTATTTTTCATATGTACAAATGATATACTATCATCCTATTTAGGTTTTATATCGCTTCCTTCAATATTCTGATTTTCCATTTTTTGTACCAAAATTGCAATGCACGTGCGCGCGCGTGCATGCATGTGCAAACAAAATGACTATCACTATGCACATCTACAAACGCTATACTATCATCCTGGAAAGTTTCATATCGATCCCTTTTGTAGTTTCTGCGAACACTACCGGACAAAAAAGTACCGGAGAAAAAGAAGAATAATAATAATAATAATAATAATAATAAGAAACAGAGTAAAAACAATATGTTCCCAAACTTTGTTTGGGGAACATAATAAGTTGTTATGACCCGTTAGAGTCACACGTGCCTCTTCCACGTAAAACAAAATATGGGAAGGCAAATTTATAGATCTATCGCTATGTACAATGTTCTAATGATGTGACAACAACCGACTTAACGGGTATTCAGCTAGTTCAACAAATGGAGTGCAGTCTACACCGCTTATTCCCGATATCACAGTAATTTTCTCATTTATGCTACCTAGGTTGTACCGGCATGCCCCCTCCGTAGGAAAGAAAATCATTTACAAACGAATAAAGGTTCACAAAGTCATCAAAAAGTTCATTGTTGAAGGCAATAATTGATGTTGCATCAACCGTGATCCAACCATAAAATTTACAGAAATCAACCCCCTGAAGGCACTGGCACCTTTGTCCAAAACAGGCCTCCAAATCTACCTTATAATCTACAGTTAGCACTGCAAATGTTTTTTAAACACAAGTACGAACGCGTACTGGTATATCCTTCTCGGTTTGTTTAGCTCTATTTTTAGGGGGGGGGGGGCACAAAGGTATCTGTGTCCCGTGGCGGGGACTCTAGGATACTTTAGTGCACATGTTGGGACGAAATGGCCCTAAAACCCAATTGTCTCCTCCGCCCTGTCTACAAGCAGAGGTGTGTGTGATATGTAATAACAGTGTATATATAGTACACATGTTGGCTTAGATAACCTGTTGGGGTTGATAATCAGTGGTCCATGTGGCTGTGTCTGCCTCCACCGCGTACAAGCGGGTCAAGACCACAAGCTGGTAAAGCAAATCATGTACATGTAGGGTAAAGTAAAACCGGGGACAGGGAGGACAGTCCCGCATTCACTGGTCCAGAACGTGGGTCCTGTTCGGATCGGACACTTGTGTTTTCACTCGGCCCCCTGTGTCCTGCTACACTTACAGGTATCCCAATCTCCCCACCAAAAATTGCGGCCTTTAACTTCCAATCATTATTGTCCATCAAAGGTGTTATATTTGTAATTTTCATATTCAGCCACAATAAATATGGAACTCAACAAAAGTGTTATCATTTGGATTTTTATGCAAGGTCTGGGTCAAATTTGTCTGTCTCTCTGTCTGTAAACATACTACTAGAATCACCTCTATACCTGGTCTCCTGCGATTGTACCCGAAACGTCAATTTTGGCCATAAAGTGGGTTCTGGTTACGAAAATTTCTGTTTATTATTTTCGAATAGTAGTAATTATTCTGTTCATAAGAACAATTTCTGTTTATTATTTTCGAATAGCAGTAATTATTCTGTTCATAAGACCACATTTCTTCACCCACTGTACCCGGAACTTTAAATATAGTCATAATTTTGTTTCCCGGTGCTTTATCTTCAATAATTACGATAAAAGTGATTTTTAATTATCGTAGTCTTTCATTAATGCATAACATTTTTCAGGAATTCAATCATTATCATTCATCTGCAGTATATTATCTCATAATAAGTATGATTATGTAAGAAACTGTAGCTAAGTTCAGATTTGATGAATGTATGAAACGTTGTGATGTAGGCCTTCATACCGGTAATTATTTTCACTATATGTTCCTATGAAGGATTTTTTTTTAAAATTAAAAATCAGTTTATCAAATTCGTGTCCAATAATTCAGCAAGGATTGTTATATGTTACCTGTCTCGTCTGCCAACATCAGAAAAATTATACCCTACGCGGCATTTTCTCAATTTTTTTGTCCACAAACAGGACCACCCCCAAATCCACGTGTTTTCCATGTGCTTGTAAACAACCTGTGTGCGTCTAATCAACCTACAGCAAATAGTTCCCTTGTACGCAAGTGATTATTTCTACAAATTAGATAAAATTTCCTAATCATGTGTACAAAATTTAAGAAAAACAAATAAGGGGAAATTAAAAAAAATCGCGCACGAATAAAAAAAACCATTTCTTTTAAATGTATGGAACTACAATTGACTAAGTTCATTTCGATTGGTCAATTACCGGTGTGATACCTTAAAGAGGTCGGAACTGGTTCAGAACTTGACGTAACAGATCCAAATGTTGGAACAAATGAAACTATGTGAGGAATTTAAATAACCACAGGACTTAGTAGTGTAGAAGCATTGTCCAGGAACTCGGAGTAAACATAGAAGTACCATTCAACGGAATTGATGGATAAATCCAGTTATTTGTAACGGACCAAGATGAAATGAAAGTTTGTGGTGTAAAGTAGTTCACATTCGAATTAAAGTTTCTAAAGTTTTAGCTGGAATCGACTGCATCTCCAGATATTGGTTTGTGAATTCATCAACATGTTTTTGGTATCATATTTTAAATGATTTTCAGAACTGACGACCCCCCCCCCCCCCTAATGAATAAAGAACTTCCAACTTTGCATACAAGTGCTATCTCTAGTTCTTTCAAAGTTTTAATTTATTTCTAAATTAGCACTAGTTTTATCTTCAAAGTCAATGAATTTTACAAAGCTCCCCTATGAACACGCTGAATGTACGAGATGAATGATATGAACGATTAGAACATGTACTACGACCGCAGGACGATTTTGTGTTTTCCCTGCTGAATATACGAGATGAATGATATGAACGATGAGAACATGTACTACGACCGCAGGACGATTTTGTGGTTTCCCTGCTGACTCCATTTCCTTCTCGCGAATATATTCACTAATTAGTCTCATCAAGGTGAAATGTTTCTCATCCAATATATCGAGTCCTTCAGTAAAATGTTTTTCAAGACACAATTTCCTCACATGAATCATTACACAATGAAAAATCTAGTAATACGGTCCTCAAGAGCATCTCACTCAAACCTTATCACTTCTATGTTACTATAATCTGAAAGCAGTGTATGTATTCGGTTTGACTGCTTCTCCCGTTGGCATTTAACGATGAATAATTGAATTTTTCTATTTGATAACTCTGACCGTTTGATGGCGATTTCCGTCGCCATGTTGTTGGCTCCTTTTGAAAAACTTTTAAATCAATATCACTTTCATTGTTTAATCTGTTCCAAGTTGTTTAGACTTCATCATTGTTTTAAAGTTGCTGTCAGTAGTTCAATCTTCACGAAGTATATCTAATACAAAAAACCCGCCATTCTCTAAAACCTCTTCATTCATAAGATAAGATAATGAGTCTCTATAAGGGGGGGGGGGGGGGGGTATAAGAAGTGTGCATATGGTATGGTGGAGATGGCGCAGTGATTGGTGTTTAACATTCCAATGATGGTTCTTCATTTCAGTTTCCACATTTAGTGTACGTTGCAAGTGACGGAAAGGATTGAAGAACTTCAGTTTGTGTTGAATCTCCGACATAGAATGCATAATAAGGGTCGTCCAAAAGGGGTTTGACTGTTTCGTATTCTGAATACTCTCCAATAATAACTGTGGATACCCGGATATTTTGTTGTTTTAATGTTCGTATTTTCTTTTTTACCTCTGCCAGGTTGGTCCAGTTACCACTGGATACGATGATTATAAGTTTTCTGGAATTAAGTCTTCCGCCACGGCGAGTAGCAAATCCTTCGGATGACACGTACTCTAACGCTGAATATACACGTGGTTCAGCATGTGATTCTGACACGGACTGGATTGACGCCATAACACTGTCAGAAATACTGCTGAGATTCAAATAATAAGTCGTAGCATTAGAGAAAGTTATCACGCCTACTTGTGTATCTTTAGCGCTTGCTTTTAGTTTAAGCGCGATTTCCATGGTAACATCAATACTAAGTTGATGTTTCAATTTTGTATCCAGGAGAATCAAGACATCTGTCGTTGAAGATATTTTGCACTCTTTAAAATTAAAGAAGAAAAAAATCATCATAAACTTAGTTTTGTGCACGAGTCTTTATTATTCTCTTTAGAGAAGTCGAGAGGCATAGCCTTCATCGACTTGAAGACTATGCCTCTCGACTTCTCTAAAGAGAATAGAGTCTTTATGTATTCATATCACAGAGAAAATAAAGAAACAAATAAACTATAAATTTTTACTTACTCGAGCAAGAAGGGTGCATAGAGAGTATGCGAATGGTATCGATCATATCGCCTGGGCTGGGTGGAAGCATGAGAGGAACCTCTGTCTCAGACGCAATGTTCAATAGCTCAGTGTGCGCAATATTGTTCCCTATCCCGACAGTCACGATGAAAAGAATTTTGGATTTTCTGTACCTTGTCGCAAAACGAATAGCATCTATTCTGTCGGTGGAAAGTCCATCGGATATTAGAACTATAATTTTGTAAACATCCTGTCTAGAAGAATTCCTGCATAACTGCAATTAAAAGTTTACAAATTGTTTTCACCAAAATAAAAGTTGTGAGATTTTATATACGTATGGCGTGTAAAACGTTGCTATATTCGATAATATTGTGGTGTATGTTCAATATTTTGTAATGTATGTTCAATATCTTGTGATGCATGTTCAATATATTGTGATGTGTATTCTATATCTTGTGATGTATATTCGATAATCTTGTGATGCACTTTCAATTAAACAGAAAGATGTTGCGTCATATTACCCACAATGCATTATTAAACATACATCACAACATTATCGAACATACATCACAAGATATGGAATATGCACCACCACAAGATATTGAACATGAAAGATGAAGATAACGAACACTGATCAATCTCATAACTCTCATAAGCAATACAAAATAGAGAGTTGGGCAAACACGGACTCCTGGATTGATTGAGTGTATCTTGTTTTAACGTCCCTCTCGAGAATTTTTCACTCATTATCATATTGAAACGTCACCAATACCGATGAAGGGCCATTATCTCTACCCAGAGTTATCGTTCCGCTACGCTCCACTAATACCTATGTCAACGTCTAAAAATCATATCAAAACGTACTAAAACTAACTTAGCATATCAAACTGTAATGATCATATCTAAGCAAATCAAACGCTTGTCTGGATTTTATAAACGCAGAAGCTGGTAAATATGAGACACCTGAGCGAATGAAAAGGTTTTATATAAATATTCATTCATCCAATAATACTAGAATAATCATGGAATTCGTTGTTTTTGTGAACTTACTGTAAGATTTTAAGCTTAACACTAAAACTTGTAAAATCATACTTTATAATGCAATAGGTAGAAATAAGTTTTGCCAAGAATCTTGACATTCAGACGTTGACAGAGGTGTTGTAGCGCAGCGTAATACGCCCTCTGGTGAGAGATTGATGAAGGGCTTCCAATTTAGGCCTATACTCGGCGCTTACGCCATTGAGCAGTGAGGGTTTTTTTTTGTGTGCCACACTGACTGTGACACTGGACATCCGTTTTTAAGGTCATATCCGAGGACCCGTGACATTCACACCTGATGCCGAGCGTTTGGCGATGGAACTGTCACTACCTGTTTTTACGACTTAGGTCTGTTGCGGCCAGGATTCGAACCCTGACCTTCCGCATGCGGGGCGAACGCTCTACTTCTAGACCATTCACGGCGGTCGGACCCCTGGATATACCAGAGGTTGGGATCAGGTGCCTAGGAGGAGTAAGCATTCCCTGTCAATCGGTCACACCCGCCGTGACCCCTCTATCTTGATCAGGTAAACGGAGTTATCCAGTGGCGGATTAAGGGGGGGCGCAGCCGGTCTCCCTCCCCCCCCCCCCCCCCCCCCCCCCCCACCCCCCCGCCCACACACACACAAAATTTTCAAAATTTAAGGTAAATCGTGGTATCTTGTTAGAAAAATGTACTAACCGATAAGAGAAGCAATAATTTCATCCACTCCATGAGAAATAAATAACAAAATCTTTTGTTTTATTGAAATACTGTATTGGGAGAACTTAATTTTTCCCCAAAACCCTTAAAATTTGCGTCATTTTTATTAATTTCACCTTATAAAAAAATGATAGAAAATAGTTCAAATGACTAAATAGGAGATATATTTCAAGCTCTATAAAACCTGTAAAACCCAGGAGCTTCCGGAGGCCTTCGCCCCCTTGGCTCCCCTCAAGGGCGGGCCCCCAGACCCCCTGCCTCATACAGTGGCGCTCCCCGTAACCCACAATTCCTGGATCCGCTCCTGTTATCCATAGTCAAAATCAATGTGCCAAGAACGGCCTAACAATCGGTATGAAACATGCATCACAATATGTTGAATGTACATTACAAGATATCAAACATAGAAGATTTATCGAATATAGCAACGTTTTACACTCCATAAACATGCTTCTAAACGAAAATATATTTGATGGTGGGTTTTAAAACACACCCCATATTGTTTTAATACACTGTACTATGAGTATATTCAAGGGGGAAAATTGTTTTACGTTCTTTAAAAATCACACGCCGAACTAAAAGATAAACGCGAAAACTCATGGGATGAAGGTTTCTGAAAAGAACCCTATGACAGGACGACCACTGGACCGATAGCAGCCGTGTTACCAGAACCCTAAGACAGGACGACCACTGGACCGATAGCAGCCGTGTTACCAGAACCCTATGACAGGGACGACCACTGGACCGACAGCAGCCGTGTTACCAGAACCCTATGACAGGACGACCACTGGACCGACAGCAGCCGTGTTACCAGAACCCTATGACAGGACGACCACTGGACCGACAGCAGCCGTGTTACCAGAACCCTATGACAGGACGACCACTGGACCGATAGCAGCCGTGTTACCAGAACCCTATGACAGGACGACCACTGGACCGACAGCAGCCGTGTTACCAGAACCCTATGACAGGACGACCACTGGACCGACAGCAGCCGTGTTACCAGAACCCTATGACAGGACGACCACTGGACCGATAGCAGCCGTGTTACCAGAACCCTATGACAGGACGACCCACTGGACCGATAGCAGCCGTGTTACCAGAACCCTATGACAGGACGACCACTGGACCGATAGCAGCCGTGTTACCAGAACGAGAACCCTATGACAGGACGACCACTGGACCGATAGCAGCCGTGTTACCAGAACCCTATGACAGGACGACCACTGGACCGATAGCAGCCGTGTTACCAGAACGAAATCTTTCTAATAAGTTGAGGTTTCTCATTAACAAAGTGATCAAGAAATCTTAATAAAGTTTATCATTATTAAGTGACTGGTGACATTTCAGTGGTGAATAGACGGAATCAATGTGATTTGAATCATTTCTTCTCCTTCTGGTCTTCTGAAATGATAAGACAAACAAGAAGTAACTATGCAAACAGAAGCACCTCTTCTGCTCCGTGTAATGCCTTTGCAGTAAACGTAACTCCACTCTGAGCTGCCACGCCGTGAATAGCACCCAGTAGTAATGTCTTTGACGTGTAGCGATCAAAAGCAAACTGGACGTTCAGGTCGAATGAATACGTCATCAGTGCCACTCTAAAAGCAGTGTTTCCGATCTCTAGACCAGTGATAACTCCCAACAAGAAGTCAGTGGATTTGTTGAGGTATTTTCCTACACTGACAGATGAGTCTATGACGAAGACAATGTCGGATTTTCCAGTGTTGCAATCTGCATTTAAACAATAGATGAAATGTTTTAGTAATATACTGTACGTGAATTGATGACGGAGACATTATCATTAATAAATATTCCGTGAAGTGTTATTTTCTATCACATAATTAAATGGGGATAAAATTTCATAAACATTCCTAAGACACTTGAAATAAAACAAAAAATATGGATGCATAGCTTGATATGTATCTGTTGGCTTAAAATAGTTTGGTTGTAATAAGTAGAAATATAAAATTCCTTTAAAAAGAATTAGGGACGTGTAAATTTTCTATGATGTTCAAAAGTTGAAATGTTTTACCCCTGCCTTTAATAAATCTTTAAATATTTCCCGCAATGTTTTGGACTTAATTGAGAAACCAGGGGAATAAATTACATTCCAACATGGTAAATTATGTTCATTTTACTTATAAAAAATAAAAACATAAATTTAGTTTTCATTTTTGAAAAAAAAAAAGTTTATAAGCAAGTGTCGTTAAAAGATATATTTCATCTCTCCGAATACTGTATTTTCTCTTACTTGAACATTTGTGTTGAATTTGGCCCATCGTGGAAACACAAATCGGACGCTTCTGTGCAGGGATAGCCCAAACATGGATTTTCTAGTGTGTAAAATCATACATCATATATTTTAAAAAATAGAATACAATAAAATAGATTGATTAAAATAAACTGTACAATTATATACCGTACAAGTAGAATTTTTAGCGAGGATCCAATTTTGGCGTTATTAGCGAGGTTGTTGAGAACGCCAATAATTCCTACCGTTATGGGGATATTCGAATGATCTTTCTTGGCTGACGTAATGAAGCCGACGACCACACCGGTAAGTTAACTTGACTGACCTATATATTACATACTAATATCAATATAGATGAAGTAAAAGACTTTTGTTATTATCAAGATTGATAAGATTTTGAAGAACAACAGGAGAATATTTTTGATGTGGCAAAGAAATTCGTTTATAGAACATGCCTAACGTACAGGTTTCAGTACCTATTATTGCCGAAATGTGGTAATTTTGGACCGATTTCTGAAAAAAGAAAATGATAGTCATTACCTGTGGTTATTCCTACAATATCCACTTTGATTTTAAAATTATCTACCAATTCATCTTAAATAATTTCATTTTGAAAAGATACCGTGACCTTTGAAAAAACGAAAGTACAATACCCATTTGCCGCTTACATCTATTCAATGTTTTGTCTTATTTTGAGAGATATATCCATATCAGTTTTGAAGTAATAACCAACGAGATTAATAATCATTTATTTCAAAGATTATTTTTAATGTTTGACGGCACTTTATTTCTTTTGAAGAAAAAAAAACCCCAACATTTACGTAAATCGTCAAACACTTACTGCTATACAAGCGCGTTTAGCAGAGAGTGTGGTCTAGGCTGTCATCACATTTCTAGTACTCAGATTTGTACGTTAGAAATTCAATGTCCGGATGGTGAACTATGGTACGCTTTACGTTGAACGCGTCATAATATTGAGTTCAATATAGGAATCAGAGAATTGTTAAAATATCACCTCGCTGAAAATAGATACTCCAAGGGGGGGGGGGGGGGGGGGGGGGAGGGGGGGGGGGGGTGGGGGGGGGGGGGGGGTGGGGGGGGGGGGGGGGGGGGGGGTTTCAGGAAAAAATCCACCTCGCTAAAATAAGCACTTTTTTTCATTTACCTTTTTGAGTTGATATAACTGACGTTTTGTGTAAAGCTGTATGTAAAATACCTGAACACTTGAATAAATCTGGACACGTGGCTATGTCAGGTGTACTCGGAATATAACAGGACGTCCCAATTGGGCAGGCAGATGTTGTACAACCTTCGTTCTTTACTTTTGGTCCTCCAGTGGCAAAATATGTCTATGATTAGATTTTCATGTAGGTTTGAGTTTTAAAATTAAATATATATAGAGACATAATGCACGAATCTTCTTTTTTAACTAAGAAACTTTACTTTTTTGGTTATCATCATTTTTTCAAACTACATGTATACGGGTTTCCTGTTTATTCAATCATTGATCAGGAGTTTGATTGACTATATAGAAACCGTTAGATCTTAAAATCAACATTGTCTTATTGGTATTTTCTTACGTGCGTGTATTTTTTTCCAAATTCATTTTCGGACGAGAGAGAGAGAGAGACGGTTGCTTTATAAATATCAAATAGAAATGGTTTATTTTATTTTTATTTTTTTTTGGTCTGGAATATTTTCCCTTCAGATGCCATCTGACGTAAGTACAATTTATAAATCGGGAAGGGGGGTGTAATCATATTCGATCGGAGTGTCGACCTACTGCAACAGATACATGTAAGTCATAGAAAGAACAAACTATTTCTTATGATATTCATTCATATCAAATTGCAAAAGATGTCAGAAAGTATAATTCAAAAAGGAAAATTATTCAAACGTTTATGCAAAAAATAACCACACTAGATGTATCAAATATTACTACGGCACACTGTATACACATCCATGAAATATTCACAACATGCACTGCGTGATTTGGGATTTTCCGTTTTCATATTCAAGACTATTGCGTTAAACATGTGGTTCATGTATTCTTTGAAAGTCCTAGCATCAACTAAACTTATTCATATTGTGTTGTATAAACTGTGAGGACAAGGTGGTACCGTACTAAGAATGTTCACAGGTTAGAGAACATCACGCAAACCCCTCATTCTTCCTGTTTCCGCAAAATGAAAGGTGAAGATAACGAACAGTGATCAATCTCATAAATCCCACAAGGAATACAAAATAAAGAGCTGGACACAACAGATGTAGGATCAGATGCCTAGGAGGAGTAAGCATCTCCTGTCGACCGGTTACATCCGCCGTGAGCACTGTATCTTGATCAGGTTAACGGATTAATCCGTAGGAAATATCAGTGTGCAAAGAACGGTCTAACAATTGGTTTGGATCACGTCAGACTGCATTTGATCCAATGACAGGTTGTATTGACAAACTAGATCATTATAACGACCATAAAATTTGCGAAATGGTAACTTTAAACGAGACTGTTGAAATCCCTGTAACATCAACTTACTTGTTAGTAGCCTGCATCATACGCAGAACAAGCTCTCTCTTGCGTATCGAACCAATTCAGAGAAATAAACACCATATGCAAGTGATAATGGGATATTGCTACATAAATATGGGATGTTGACGATGGAGAAACTGAAATTATCCCGTTTGTCATAAAGTTGAGTTGTTAGTTTGTCGTTAACATCTATGTTCAATGGAATATCCAAGTTTGATGCAGATGTGTGGACGGCTCTGTGGTGACTTTTATTTCGAGTTCACTGGGAATCGAAATGCCTTCGATATATTTGAATGTCGAGTTTAAGGCCACAACAACTGATTTTTTTCTTCTCATGTGGAAGCGTTTTAATAAATTCTGCCTCGAAAGAATATTTTTTTAAAAAAACAGTCGCTAATAAAGGAGCAAAATCCGTGCCCATGGGGATTCTAACAGTCTGTTGGAAAACTTTATCAACAAAGACTACGAAGATGATGTCAATGAGAACTCAAGCACTTTTTTAATATCAACTTTAGAGTACTTGTGCGTAGAATCAGAGTGTGTTGAACAAAGTAATGTTTTGGATGACTGATCACTAGATATGAATATATTGTCAATGAGGAACTCTAGCATATTTTTTATTCCAACTTCAGAATACTTGTGCGTGGAATCAGAGTGGTGTTTAGCAAAGTAAGCTTTTGAATGACTGATCACTAGATATGAATATTTCCTTTTCCATTTTTGTTGAAGAAGCAGTTGTCTCTGATGTCAAAATTAAGCCCAGTCTTTAATTTATCGTGAGGAATGTTCGTGTAAAGTGTTGTTAAATCATACGGTTTGATGTTGTTTATTTGAGAAAAGTTTTGTGAATTCAAATTTATTAAAAGTTCTTTAGAATTTTTTTAGAATCCACATTTGATTTACTCCACTTCTGACATACGTTATGACATATTGTTCGTTTGAAGTTTCTCCACAGGCGTCAATATTTTCGTGAGGAGTAAAGATAGGGGCTTGTATCTCTTATATGCTACGTCATATTGCAAACCTTTAAGAGAGAAAGCAGCGGTGCCCAACAATTTGTTTAAAACACCGCAGGTTCGTTGAACTGGGATAAGTAAATGGGATTGGGCAGCAGGCATAGCCTATTTCAGCTCTCTCCCTGATACCGTAAGTTCGTCGAACTGAGATAATAATTAAGCTCTTGCTACACTTTTATGCAATTGATTTATGAATTTTTTTTATATAATATCTTCTCCAACACACAGTATACGATTTTCCCATCGATCAACTTTATAAGTCGTTCTAAGAAGTCATCTGTTTGTTCATTCAGTTAATGTCACATTATATATACAAAAAGCTGCAAATTCAAAGATCAAATCTTTAAAACTATAGAATTAAGCTGATACATAAAATTGAGCATTTCAATGAAAACTTACCAAGCAGTCGCCATCCAAACCATGTTCTAAACATAATAAAATGTTATTCGAAAAAAGATATGAACAAAACATTTATGATTTGATTCATAATATAAATATGTTAATACTGGTACTAAGGATGGATTCTTGTCAGCATTCAGGCTAAGACCATCTTATTCTTTCTTTCTTACAGATGTAGCATTTAACGCCAAAATGGGATCTCGGGAAATTGAATGATAGGGGGATATACTTTCAGGAGATTCAGCAGCATAACAAAATAGTATTCAACAGCATAACAAAATAGTATTCAACAGCATAACAAAATAGTATTCGGTTCCATCATTTGAAAGTATTAATTTTGTTTCCATTGAAACAAAATTAATGCACCCTCTCCTCCTCAAATCTATATATGGGAATAAGTCATCACTGACAAATGTACCGGTAACTGAGAAAAGAAAATTTTATTCCTTTTGGGGACCATTAAAATGCCCTACCCCTAATCTTTCATTAAGGGGATTTTTTTTATCTTTCTTATGTGAGCAGATTCCCCTACAGTGTGTTTTTTTTTCTGCGCCGCAAATCGAATGTTTTTATAAGGGTTGATCGGTAACTCTCTGATCTGTCCCAATAGGTACAGATCAGCAGCTATTTTTGTGTGTCAAAGAATATATATACAATCTATAGTGGTGCATACAAAATATCACATCTCAACGTGTCTGATGAATTATAGAAGAATCCATCCTTGCAATTGGTTTCTCAGTATTGTTTGAAAAAATGGAAATGTCGGTAGTTTTCCTAAAAAATTAGACAAAAATTTTAATTCCATACCACTGCGAAACTCGCCACAGAACTTGTCTCTGCAGTCAACATAGGTGTGTGTAGAGCGAAGAAATCGTTTGGCTGTTCTTTCGGTTACTTCGTAACGTAGATTTTCTTCGAAACCCAGGCTATAGACTGTGAAAATGATTGTTATATTAGATATTGGACAAACCTACGGAAGGTGGCCGCCAGTTAATTTATATAGCCGTCGCCACATTTTGATTTTATATGGTGGTAGCCAGTTGGAAATTCCTCGAGTTTTACCGCTGTTTTACAACTCTCGGGTGGAATTACCTTATATTCATGGCTACTCATATGAAGGTCTTATAATTCATGTATATCTAGAAAGTGGTGATTACCTCCTGGAATGTGAATTTTATTTATTTTTGTTGAAAGAAATCCCTACCTAAACTGAGAATACCAATGTTAAATTCCATTAATGATTTCTTAAATAATGAAGATATTCAAATACTCTTTGGTCTTCCTGTCATATTCTTATTTAAAAACAAAAATCTGCATTATAACTACTTTATAATGCAGATTTTTATTATAAAATGAAACATGACAGAGAGACATTGCCAAATTATGCAAGACTTTGTTGTCAGTAACCAAGACATCAAAGAACTTCATATACAATGTACCTTCCATACTTTAGATGAAACCATACCTCCAGATCTACCTGTAACAATCCCTTTGTTCACCTTGTTTCAATTTGATGTATACATATATAAAACATGTTATTTCATTCAGGAGAGGACTATACCTCAGTCGGGGTCTTTGTCTTATATTAATTTTTTTTTTTTTTAAACTTGAAACTGGTTTATTTCAATCAATGCGATTGATTCTTGAAGAGTATTGGATTTTGATGATCGGAAATACTTACAATGATCACAGATAAATAGGAGGAGTATTCTAAACACCGTCAGCCTTTCCATCCCGTGAGTGTCTATCCGGTAAACGATTTAAAGATTTGACTTACTTTGTGGAATCGATACTGTTACAATTGTATCTTGCCTTTACTTGAAATCAAGTATTTTAGTTCTTTAGAATAATCTTATCAATTTAGGTCGTGATTTCCCCCCTCCCTCTCTCATTTATAGTCATTAAACGTGTTTCTTGTGTACTTGTTTTTGCGGTGGTTTTTTAATAACTATCTCATAAAATTGATTATTTTCACTTAAATTGAACAGCTAAAGATCACTATCGCTAACTTTGTTTATAAAATTTGTCCTTTCCAGAATTTTTTATTCATATCGATCTTGACGTCACAAATTTACCTTTGCATGGCTCTCGGAGCCATAGTAATGAAGTGTTGTTTTTTTTTCTATCGGGACAAAGCCTACCGCGAAACGATACCTCGGTTTTAATTATCCGAAAGCTAGGTATTAAAGCTGTATGATCGGATTTTTGCACGGAATTACTTTCAAACATATTGATTAGTTTTTAAAGTCATTAAATTTCCCTTACATGTAATCACATGCTTGAAAACATTTGCAAGGAAAATTCTAAAATAATGAGAAGATTATTTAGAAAGTATATACAGCGGGTACGCAAAAATTATACATTGTCTGTTAGGCGTCTATAAATAGTCCCATGCGCGTCAGGGGAATCCATATAAGGCTGAAAGAGCGTCAAACAACGAATAATTAGGAGGTATTTGATAATTTTATTTCTCTTAAACTTATGGCACGGTGCTATTGTAACAAAATACATGCACAGCTTGTCACAGATAGGTACCTTTAAAAGTCTGAATTCGACAGGTGTCTATCACTTCATTCGTGATATAGAAAAGGCCAAAGTTTCGAAAACACAAAGTGCAGAATAGTCTATCTTATGGAATTAATAACAAATATGATGGATTTGATGCTATTGCATGAAATAAATGAATGGACAACTAATATAAATAATATTGGTCGCGAGAGTCTTGTGGTTATGGTATTCGCTTCGCAACCGGGAGGTCTGGCAATCTCTCACCAGAGGGCGACAACACCTCTGTCAATGTCTGAATGTCAAGATTCTTGGCAAAACTTATTTCTACCTATTGCATTATAAAGTATGATTTTACAAGTTTTAGTGTTAAGCTTAAAATCTTACAGTAAGTTCACAAAAACAACGAATTCCATGATTATTCTAGTATTATTGGATGAATGAATGAATGAATATTTATGTAAAACCTTTTAATTCGCCCAGTGTCTCATATATACCAGATTCTGCGTTTATAAAATTCAGACAAGTGTTTGATTTGCTTGGATATGATCATTACAGTTTGATATGCTAAGTTAGTGTTAGTACGTTTTGATATGATTTTTAGACGTTGACAGAGGTATTAGTGTAGCATAGCGGGAACGATAACTCTGGGTAGAGATTGGAGGTCTGGGTTCGATTCCAAACTTCCGACGCAGAGAAATATGGGTAGTATGGGTTCGATTATTGATACCGGTGCCGCATGAAACCCCCAAGAAGTTTAGAACAGAAAATGTATGTTCTTCACCAAGAGAAACGAAAACCACAGGTATTTCGCTTATATGACAATAAGAACAGAGGTCCCGTGTCATAGTAGACATTGGCACGATAAAGAACCCTCAGTGAAGTAAGCACCATGCATAACTCAAAGTTTGTGTCACATCACCTAAAGCTCGTGGCATCTTGTGGGCGGATCCAGGATTTTTTTCGTATGACTGTGGATTTTCATCAAGTAACCATCGTTTCATTTATTTTTATTCATTTATCTCTAATCACTCGATCGCCGCGGTGGTATCGAGGTGGAGAGTTCGCCCCGCATGCGGAAGGTCGGGGTTCTAATTCCGGCCGCGAGAGACCTAAGTCATTAAAGCAGGTAGTGACAGTTTCGTCGCCAAACGCTCGGCATCAGGCGCGGATGTCACGGATCCTTGGAGATGACCTTAAAAATCACAGTAGGTGTGGCACGCTAAAGAACAATCGGTGCTCTTGGTGACGTCTCCATATGAATGAAAAATTCTCGAGAGGGACGTTAAACAAGATACAATCAATCAATCTCAATCAAACTAAACAAGTGCAGCCAATCTATCATCGTGCATACTATTTCGCATGTAGTTTTTGAAATTCTCCGCAATATAGGGGTTGTTTGTTTGTTTTATTTTTTTGTTGTTTTGTTTTTGTGTTTTACGTCCTTTCGAGAATATTTAACTCATATGAAGACGTCACGAAGACTGGTGAAGGACATCAAATAGGCTTATGCTCGGCGTTTACGGCCATTGAGCAGTGAGGGTTCTTTAGTGTGTCACATCTACTGTGACGTGGGTCATCCGTTTTTAAAGTCATCTCCGAGGACCCGTGACATTCACACCTGATGCCGAGCGTTTGGCGATGAATCTGTTACTACCTGTGTTAACGACTTAGGTCTCATATTGAGACATCACCAGCCGTAGGTGAAGTACCACAAATTTAGACTTATACTTAGCGCCCAGGGCCGTAGCAGAAAGGGTTCTTTAACATGCCAACGCCTCTTGAACACTAAATAACAGAGAATGTTCGGATGACCTGAGCGATAGATATATGTCGGTCAAATCTCAGCTCAGTTCTATTGCAGATGTTCAACATGTCAAGCATAAAGTGAAACAAGATAATCGTGGTGATAAAAAGAGAAACGTAGAGATCACAAAATCTGCACCAATTCTTCAGTCTCGTCCTTACTGTGAGAGAACACATCCGCGCAGTAGAGAGAAATGTCCAGCGTTTGGACTTTTAATAAATGTGGTGAACAAAACCATTTTGAAAAAGAAATACCCCAACAAAGAGTCCCCATTGTGGCATATGGAACCGTAGAACGTAACAAGTTCATGAGATTGAGGTTCATGAAAGTAACTCATCATCATCTGATGAACTCGTTCTTGTTATCGAACAAGTGCACTCGCTATCGTCAAAACGTCATACGGCCATCATGAATATTAAAGGGACTGATTCACGATTTTACCCAAAATTTTGTTTTTCACTTTAAATGATCAAAATCTACCGTCTAATATGTTTAGAAGGTTTTACAAGAAAATTAAGGTTATTCATCATGACAGAAGCTCATTAATATTATAGAGAGTTTATCATTTGTTTTGAAAACAAAGATTGAGGTGTGTTATTGTTTTTGAAGTTTTAAAATAAATGGATATTGATTCAAGTTTATTATATATATCCCATTTCAAGTATACTTTAGGTCAAATGTGTCATTTAAAAGTTAAAATTTGTAATTGTACAAAATGAAGATGCTTTAAATTACAAAATGGTTTGTTTACATAAAAGACTCGAGTCTTTGTTTATATAACACAGAATCAAAGCTAAAATATTCCTTTTATCCTTGCATTAAGACGGTCCAAAGTTTGGTTGTCAACTTTAAATTAGTTATATTTTTAATTTTTAATTTTTACAAAAAACGTGAACCAGTCCCTTTAATGGAAAATATGTGAAGTTCAGTTGGACAACGGGTCTACTGCTAATATCTTATCTCCTCATATTTACATACGTCACACACATGACAAGGAACTCCTAAATCTAAAAACAAAAACAACAACAAAAAACAAAAAACCCAAGAGGCCCAAGGGCCATATCGCTCACCCGAGTTACCTTGGCCCATATCTGAAGACTTTCTATATATGTTTGCATGTAAAACATTAGTCCCTATTGTGGCCCCAACCTACCCCTAGAGGCCATGATTTTTACAAACTTGAATCTGCACTATGTCAGAAACATATCATGTAAATCTCAGCTCCTCTGGCCCATTGGTTCTTGAGAAGATGATTTTTAAAGATTTTTTCTATTTATTTCCATGTAAAACTTTGATCCCCTATTGTGGCCCCAACTTACCCCGGGGGCCATGATTTGAACAAACTTGAATTTGCATTATGTCAGGAAGCTTTCATGTAAATCTCAGCTCCTCTGGCTTATGGTTCTTGAGAAGAAGATTTTAAAAGATTTTTCCTATATATTTCTATATGTAAAACTTTGATCCCCTATTGTGGCCCCAACCTACCGCTGAGTGGCCATGTTTTGAACAATCTTGAATCTGCACTGTGTCAGGAAGCTTTTATGTAAATTTCAGCTCCTCTGGCCTAGTGGTTCTTAAGAAAATTTTTAAATGACCCTACCCTAACTTTGCATTTTTGTGATTATCTCCCTTTTGAAGGGGGCATGTCCCTTCATTTCAAAACAACTTAAAAACCCTTTACCCAAGGATGCTTTGTATCAAGTTTGGTAGAAATTGACACAGTGGTTCTGGAGGAGAAGATGAAAATGTGAAAAGTTTACACCGACGCCGACGACAGACAACGAGCAAATTTTGATCAGAAAAGCTCACTTAAGCCTTCGGCTCAGGTGAGCTAAAAACGATGTTACCCTACAAATGTACAGTAAATCAGAAATCAACGCGTTGGGGACCATTCGAATGTCTGTTCGAAATCCGTCAATCGAAAGAAGTACAACTTGAATTTGTTATTGTTCCAGACGCCGGGCTACATTGTATGATGGGTAAGTGAGCTATTATAGGGATATAATTTATTACTGTGCATATTGACAAAGTCCTAGCATAGACTAGACTCACTTTGCATGGGATCCGGATATCCATGGACAAGCATTTGACAAGGTCAAAAAAACATTGTCTCATGCGCATGTTCTCAAATTCTTAGATGAAAAGGTAAAACTGACTTTGCAATGGGATGCCTCTCCCACTGGAGTAGGTGCTTGCCTCATGTAACACAATCATCCTGTTACATATGTTTGTAGACCGCCACAGAGTAGAACTATACAGATAGGAAAGGACACACCAGCAGCAGTGTGAAAACCACGTACACGGACGTCATGTTACGGCACTGTTGGATCATAACCTCTTGAGATCATCGTGCGCAAGAACTTGCATAATGCAACCAAGCGTCTTCAAAGAACATTGTTAAGACTTCAGAAATGCGCAATCTAATGACAAGGTACGACTTGTTCACAAATACTATTTTTGGCACTCCTGGATCTGCGCAATACACGTACTCCAGGAATAGGCTACTCACCTGCTTAGCGAATTTTCGGTAGACGCACCAAAACGCTATTACCCGTAGCTGAACATCTACTTCGCCCATGTTATGTCGCACTATGGACACGAGAACGTTGAACACACTACTATAATCGTGAAGCTAAAGAAAATATCGTCCGGATTAGACCTATAGAAAATGAAAAGGGATGGAAAAAGCATTAGTTCAGGAACAAAGTGATGTGCGATCAAGAACCATTCCGTCCTGATCAAGAAAGACACTAATCGAACAATCACAGTGCCATGATGAACTGATTCCTCTCGTAGTCAGTAATAAACCCACACCAGTTCTGCCAACTCCAGAACTACGCAATACACTGGATTCCGCTTCCGTTCGGCATCCCAAGCCTCCGGTATCACGAGTCCAGTGAAAACTCGTGATTGTCGTGTAGTTATGGAACTAGCGTGTTACCATGATGCGTAGGACATAGGTACGTGTATATAGTAAAGGAAGTAATGATAAATCCTCCTCTACCTAGGTTAGAGCGTTCGCCCCGCATGCGGAAGGCCGGGGTTCGAATCCTGGCCACGGCAGACCTAAGTCGTTAAAATAGGTAGTGTCAGTTCCATCGCCAAACGCTCGGCATCAGGTGTGAATGTCACGGGTCCTGGGAGATGACTAAATACGGATGTCCCGTGTCACAGTAGGTGTGGCACGCTAAAGAACCCTCACTGCTCAATGGCCGTAAGCGCCGAGCATAGGTCTTTTGAAGCCCTTCATCGGTCTTGGTGACGTCTCCATATGAGTTAAAAATTCTCGAGCGAGACGTTAAGCAAGATACAATACTCCTCTACCTATTTCTAAGCTTAGCCTTGATGCTTATAATTCTTATATATATATAATTTAGTTTACATTTATTTCAAAGAAATACGGGTAAAGAATGGAGGGATATCGGTGTTGTATTGAAAATATTGTCTCATGATGTATTTGGTCCATTTACTTAATATCTTGAGGACAAATTAAATGACCGCAGATATGCCTCTAGTTTTTTTAACACGTGACCACAAGGAATAGCGAAGGAGCAATCACTACCTATTTTAACGTTGTGTGTTTGACGCGGCCATGGCACGAGCGGAGTCCGAACTCAAGACCTCCCAGTTACGAAGCGAACGCTCTACCACTGAGCTACCGCGACCAAAAATTGTAAAATTTATGATCCCCGGAGTGGACGCTCTGACTGATTGATGTGCAATGCATCTCAGATATTCGCAAAACATGTACAGCAGCCATCAACAACGAGCTAAAGCGTCTCCATATCGACATTGCAGCATTACAGGAGGCACAACTTGCTGACTCTGGATGCCTGGAGGAATCTAACTACATCTTGTACTGGCAAGGCAAAAAGGAGAATGAAGTGTGTAAATATGGTGTTGGATTTGCTGTAAGGAACCCACTTCTGGACAAGATACAGCTTGGTGCCTCAGCCACTGATCGCCTTATCTCCCTTCAGCTAAACACTACTGATGGATCAATCAGTGCTTTGCGTTTATTCACCAACTCTCACGGCTGCTGAGGAAGTAAAAGATGACTTTTACAGTCGACTTGAAACCATGATCAAAGGTCTTCCTAACCCAGAAATTCTTATCATTTTGGGAGACTTTAACGCAAGTGTGGGTAGCGACAACGAGGTATGGCCTAACTGCATCGGTCATTTCGGCATTGGTAAATGTAATGAAAATGGAGAACGGCTGCTCGAGCTATGCAACTTTAATGAACTCTGCATCACGGACAATTTTCTTCAGTACCAAATTTCATCACAGAGTGTCCTGGAGACATCCACAATTAAAACACTGGCACCAGCTGGACCTAATTCTTACCAGACGTAAACTCTTGCAGACTTTCCTCATGACCAGAACATACCACAGCGCTGACTGTGATACAGACCACTCACTTGTGTGCTGCAAAGTCAAGACTTCTACCCGAGAAATTCTACTACACCAAGCAGCCTGGAAAACCGAATATAGATGCCAGCAAAACCAGACACCCTGACAACAAAACTGTCTTTGAACAAGCATTCAAGTGAGAATTTACCTACAATGACAATATATCTTCTACCGAGCAGTGGGAACATCTAAAAAATGTCACACATTCAGCTGCTATAACATCGTATGAGAAGAAGAAAACCGGACCATCAAATGATTGGTTTGAACAAAACACCAAAAAAAAAAAAAAAAAAAAAAAAGCTCAGCCCTTTGCTGCTCTTCTAACTCACAAAGTCAATCCATCACAGGCCTCGTTAGACAAACTAAGATCAGCAAGAGACAAAGTCAAGAAGGCGCCCATATGGATCACAGAATTTTCAGTGAACATATACAGAGATTATCTGTATTAAAGAAGTCAAGAAGGCAGTCAGAGAGTGCACAAATGAGTACTGGAACAGTCCAGCAAGCTTCTGACACCGGAAACATTAGGACAATGTACTATGGAATTAGGAAAGCAATCGGTCCAAGCGTCAACAAGACAGCCCCTCTAAATTCAAGTCGGGTGAAACAATCCCTGACCAATCCAAACAACTTGAGAGGTGGGCTGAATATTACATCGAGCTGTATTCCACGGAAAACGCTGTAAGCGATGCTGCCTTGGATGCAATTGAACGTCTCCCTACCATGGCGGAGCTAGACCAACCTCCAACTCTAGAGGAATTATCGGAGATGATAGACAGATTACCATCAGCGAAAGCACAAGGAAAAGACTGTATTCCAGCAGAAGTCTGCTGAACCCACTTCACACGTTCTTGCTTCAATGCTGGGAAGAAGGCTTCGTACCACAAGACATTAGGAATGCTAACATCATCACCCTTTACAAGAATAAAGAAGATCGCAGCGACTGCAAAAATTACCTTGGCATTTCACTGCTAAACATACATAGTTGGAAAACTGTTTGCACGCATCCTGTTGCAGACTACAACTGCTCGCTGAGAAGGTATACCCATAGTCCCAGTGTGACTTTCGCTCCAAACGATCCACTGTTGACATGATATTCCCCCTCCGCCAACTACAAGAGAAGTGTAGTGAACATAATCAACCACTCTACTTGGCGTTCGTTGATCTGACCAAGGCGTTCGATTTGACCAGCAGAGACGGTCTCTTCAAGATGTTGCCTTTGATCGGTTGCCCACCAAATCTCCTCGGGTTAGTACAATCCTTTCGTGACGGTATGATGAGCACAGTTCAATTTGACGGCAATATGTCATAGGAGTTCGGAGTGAAGAGGGGTGTCAAGCAAGGTTGAGTTCTACCCCTTACACTCTTCGGCATCTTCTTTGCCTTACTCCTGAAGCATGCATTCAAGTCTTCGACCGATGGCATCTACCCGCACATGAGATCAGATGGGCGCATCTTCAATGCTACACGATTACGCTCTAAGACCAATATACGTTCAGTTACCATCTGAAACCTTCTGTTTGCTGATAATGCTGCCATAGCACCCCACACAGAAAAAAAGCTTCAAAGACAAATTTCCAGATGCCTGCCATCTCTTTAATCTCCCCATCAGTCAAAAGAAAACTCATATTATGGGTCAGAACACAGCAGTCCCTCCCTCAGTTACACTCAATGGAGAAAAGCTGGAAGTTGTCAATCAATTCCAGTACTTTGGCTCAACTTCTACCCACAACCACTCACTATATGTAGAGATCAGTATACGCATAGGCAAAGCCACAACTACTTTTTCCAAACTTAATAAGAAAGTGTGGGAAAACCAGCATAACGAGACTCCTACCAAAATGAACGTATACATAATGTGCGTCATCAGCACCCCTCTGTATGTCAGTGAATCATATACCACCTCTTCGTCACAAGAGCGGTCCTGTAGACACTTATTACAAACAGAGAGTAGAAATAATTTACCTATCTTGATTTTTTATGAATGGTGGGTTGTTCAATAGGCAAGGAAATCCGACTGTATGATACAAATAGGGGGATTTGGTTCTGAAGTGAGATAGCCTTCAAAGGGGGAACCCCTACACTATAACACTGGTACTTTTGTCCTGCGACATGGCCTGTTTCCCAGCTAGCTTGCACCTAGCTAGCTGCAAAGTCGATCGGGATCGAAATAACGTTTAACATTCGGGATCGGCATTTCTACATTCATCGATGATGAAATGTGGGTACTGTAGTGTAGTAATATGTACTACAGTGTACGAGTAACGACAGATTAGATAGGTAATTTGTCCTGTACTTGGAAACATTTTTAAAATAGTCTTTTTCTGTGTTTACGCTGATTGTGGTACTGTTGGAGACTGGTAGGCGGACAAGTAAGTTAGTAAGTAATGAAACAATACTGTAATTTTTGAAAATCATATCGGTACTCTCGCACCACTTTCTGGCACGGGGGCAGAGTCCGTTTAAATTGGAAAAATTTGCAACATTTTGGTGGGAAATTAGGAAAATCAACATTCATAAAAACTCACCCCCCCCCCTTTTTTGTTATCAACAGACTGATCAACTCGTGGGTAGTTGTCAGGTCTAGTCCAAAGACTGTTTCTACTTACGTAGCTACTTATAGCTACTTATAGCTACATAGGTATTTAAACCTACTCCAGGTAGCTATTTTTACCTACTTTTTCCTTTACTTGCACTTTGTGGCCAAATGCTGAAACGGCGCAATATGGTGTACAACGTACCAAATTTCTTGATTCATTTACACTGACGATGAACAGGTTGGGAACACTTCCCCTATAGTGAGATATTCTTGCTAAAACACGATTATCCCTCTCTAGCGAGAGTAAATATATCCCGTACAACCAAGAAAAACACCCGTAGAGTACATCTCTTCGTGTTTCATGTGAAAAAGTGCTAAAATGTCTGATACTTCTGCAAATATATTAATCAAAACAAAAACACTCATGTGTATTGGATGTCAGACTGCTTCCTTCTTACGCAGTAACTTTGATATGCAATTTCTTGACTGTGTTGTCAATTTCATAGAAACAATTCACGTCATGTTGAGTGTGTGTCGCACTTATTTAGCGATGCATGGGATTTGTCATTATTTTCGATAAAGACGCCAAAACATCTGTTTATGGTAATGTTTACTTTCTCGCTAAAGAGGGTAATCGCGTTTTAGCAAGAATGTCTCGCTATAGGGGAAGTGTTCCAACCTGATGAATACCACAATAATATTGGACAAAAAATTATTACTTTTTAACCTTTCAAATTTGCATCAATAACTACACCCAGTTCCATTTTCTAGGAGCTTAGGATCAAAGCTACGTGATAAGAAGTCTAGAATGTCTTACAAATTTCTATTAATTTTAAAGTTTACCGTCATGCATTTTCACAATAAAGGTTTTTGCATCAATTTTTTATACATTTTCTCTACATTCTCCACCCTCATAAAGTATTCAAATTTACACTCCAAATTTTGCCATGCTATGATGCACATGCACAACATGATACATAAAATGACTGACCTGTTTAAAAGATGTGCCTTAATTATTATTTATCTATATTTTTAAAAACAGGTAAAAGTAGATAGAAGTAGCTACTATAAGTAGGTTTAAATACCTAGGTAGCTATTAATAGCTACGTAGATAGAAATAGTCTTTGGACTGGACCTGGTTATAAATCCGAGATTCCTTCGACTCTTACCCCCGCTTGTGACATGTAAGAGTCAGAGGAATCTTGGATTATTTCATTAGAGAAGTCACTGCATAGCTGGACTTGGTTATTAATTCGAGATTCCTTCGACTCTTACCCCGCTTGTGACATGTAAGAGTCAGAGGAATCTCGGATTATCTCATTAGAGAAGTCACTGCATAGCTTACATTCACTTCTCTTTACAAACCTCCATGTTTTTATGCTGGAAAAGTAAGTGCCGGAACTGGTGACAGTTTACGCTTTGACAGACATTTCGACTCAAATAATGTATGCCTGGATTTCCGTTATAGACTAGTTATTTCCACAACTTTCGGCCTTCCTAATTGAAGACCTATGTACAGATAAGCATACATAATTTAGAATGCTCAAATAGAAATTGATGTGATGTAGGAGCCTAAAGATATATGAAAATAACAGAGAAGTGGATTTAGAAGAACACCCGTTATTCTCTAAGTTGAACTTACCAATTAATTTTTCTTTAGACAGAAAATCATTGACTAGATGGCAACCAGACGATCAAGGCTTCAAATCAAGCCCAACATTGGACCAAAAGTTGGGACAAAGTCTGACAATGAAAAACCAAAAGAGAAAGTGAAAGAGAAAATGCCAGACCCCATTAAAAGCCCCACTCGCACTATCTCCAGTCTGATCAAAAGTCCAGACTCAGAACCCAAAGAAAATAAAAAGCCGGAAAAGAACTTGGAGGAGGTTAAAGTTGGATCAGACATTGAAGTGGAGGATGCAACTAAAAGTGTTAAAGGACAAAAACCTCAGTATACAGCACTAAGAGCGAAGATCAAGGCGAAGCCTAATCTGAATCTTGCTGGCAAACCCAAAAGGTAGGATTAGTTGTACTGTGGAATGCTTACAGTTCATGGGAGCTCAATTTTCATTACATTTCATTGGTTATCCTTTCCCACAAATTTAAAACCTCAATGAATCCTTATCCTTAAAATAAAACCCCATGCAAACTTTAAAATACACAAAAATTTATCCCCACAAATTTAAATGATTCCAAAGCATGCAAGTACAATCGTATGATAGATTTTAACAACTCTTCATACATTTGATATCGCCTGTATTGGCTGGGAGGCTTCCAGAATTGATCTTTAATTGAATTAAAAATATCTCCTATTAGGAGTGAAAACATTTTGAAGTCACAAGGTCAAAGGTTAAACTGGACATACATATATAGTAAGACGTCTGATCTATATCTTGCTTGATAGATATGAAACTTGGTACATTTATTCTACCTAAGGAGCAAATGACCCCTATTGATTTTGAGGTCACAACAGCAAAGGTCAAGGGAAAAACTTCTTTGAGCATAGGAAGATATTGTTAGTGTCTTGACAAACATCACTGGTTCCCTCTAAGAAGTAGATGTCCCCTATTGATTTTGAGGTCAAAGGTTGAGGATCAAACTGGACATAGTAAGATATTGTTTGCTTGATATCTTGAGAATCCTTTGCTTGACAGACATCAAATTTGGTATACTGGTTCCCCCTAAGAAGTCAATGTACCCAATTTATTTTTAAGTCACAAAGTGAAAGGTCATGACTCAAATGACTTATTCAGAAGTGTCTGGTTAGTATGTTATGGTTTCCTGACTGCTAACACTATCAGTACAGACATTCTAAATTTAAAGATGATCCTTTTAAGTATTGCCACACAGGGGGCATATGTATTTCTGGGGGGAAAAAGTCTTGTTTAGAGAATTACTACTGACCTTCCAGGCTATTTTAAAGACTGTCTAAATAATTGGAAAAATTAGTACTCAATGTTGAATGATGGATTGATAAATTATATATATGACTATTACATTTTATCACCAATATTTTCTACAGTGTTTTAAGTATTATATTGCAGTGGTGTAATGGTTAAAGGTCATTGATATCGATATAAATGACACCCACTGATGCACAAAAAGCAAGCATTGTTCTGACTCCCCTTCTGTATTTCTTATGATTTCAGAGAATAATTGTCATAGATTCACTGTTTTCAACCACCAAAGTGTGATGAATACATTTCAGTTTTGAAAATACATATATTCTGACATACATATATCATTTGTGAAACTGAAGATAATATTAGATTTAAACAATTGGTATAAATCTTTCACAAAGTAAAATTGTCATTGTTTTCAATATTAAAAGTAAAAATTTTGCTGATTGACTTTTTTTATTGCTTCATATTTCAAAAAGATGTCAATTAAAAATCCCCTGGAAATGACAGTCTTCTGCATTTTGGAGGCCAATCTTCTGCATTTTGGAGGGCAGTCTCCTGCATTTTGGAGGGCAGTCTCCTGTATTAAATACAAAATTGTATCACATGTATTATTCGTTGATTCAAATTTCTAAAGTATGCATTTAATCAGTCGATGCAATTTCTTCATTTCAGAACAACAGAAGAACCGTTACCAAAATGTCCCTCATCCCCGCTGAAATCGCCTCGTCCTAATATTCCACCAGTCAGCCTCAAATCCCCTGTGCCACGACCCAGCCTCCCACCATGGTATGATATCAGTAACAGTCGATCAAGTGAAGAAAATGGTGATCTGAAAACAAAGACATGTCATACGATAATTCATTTTCAGATATCAAATGTATGTTAAATAAATTGTTTGGTATCAGTTGAAAGTATGTGCTGCATGTGCAGAAACTGTTCCTGTCTATAGTGTTGTACCTTTCATTCCACAGCCCCTCTCCTGTAAAGCATATGCCAAAACCAGAAATGAAAATAGCTAAAGCAACAGAAGACTTGGAAGAAAAGACTGAGAAAGTCAAACAGGTAGACTGCTGTTCAGAAGAAAAGGAACATTTGATAAAAATTCTAAATCAGATAAAATGTTGTCAGCTTTTAAATGTAGACATTTGCTTTTTGTATTTTGTATTGTGAGGATGTTTGAATGCAAGCTGTATTATATAGGTTTGTTATGACTTTGCAGGTCAGGAGGCATACAAAAGTTGACATTTCAAAGGATGCTCCTCTTGACAGAACCTCCATGAAAATGTCAGATCTCATATTCTGGAATCCCAATAGGAATTTCATGCCGTAAGTTTGTAAATAATACCCAGACATAATACAGATGTATGTTATCTGAAAGAAAAAAACAAGAAGAATGATAGATTTTATGTAACATAAAAAAGAGATATAACTTGAAGGAAAGAAATGCCATTGTAGGGACCAGAAAAAACCAGAGAAATCCATTCAGAGTGTTAACAAAGACATCGAGCCCACTGTGAACCCGCTGTTACAGGCCAGCAAGGAGGAGATCCAGGTGGATGAGCCGGAGGAGGAGGAGGAGGAAGATGAAGCCATGCCGGTGCCTCAGGTTAAAATTGGACCAGACGGCAACCTCATCATAAACGAAGAAAGGTAAAACAGATATAATTTTACTGACTTAACTGTTGAAGGAATGTGTTATACCACCGATTATACAAGAAATATATTTTGTACATGTTTATATGACACATCAGTAAGAAAATGAAGATTCAGGTGAGCAATGCGTCTTGTGGTCACCTTGTTAGAATGCACAGGTACTTAAAATAGCAATATTTATATTTTAGGAATTTTACACTGTTGCTAGTATGTTATTATGATAATAGTAATGATAAGAAAAGATTCATATAGCTCTGTATGTGATAAAATGTCACTCTAGACGATTTACAGACATTGGGAAACATTATAAGAAAATTTACATGATATACATTATTTAAAAACAACATCAGCAAATAAAAATCTTCAAAAAAGATCGATATAGTTGCCCTTAAAAATTAAAATGTGTTAACTTAAAATTAGTTGTAATAATATGGATAAGATATACGCCTGTTCTTCTTAGCAAGTCCACCAAAGTGAAATTAAAAAAAAAATGATATTAAAAGTTGCAGGCAAGCTAATCTATAAAGGTGTGTTTTCAAATCTTTTCTAAAATATTGGATTGATTTAGAGTATCAGATGTGCACAGGAAGGCTGTTCCAAAAACTTGCAGCAGTTATGATCATTTTCAAAATATGAATGAACAGAAATCATACTTCAACCCGCCAATTCTTAGATGTAATACAGTAGATTTAGCAGTATGAAGTCATTATTGTCGACTTTATAACCTGATCTCTACTTAACAGAATTAACCTCTACAGTAAATTTATGCATTTATAAAGAGAGAATTTGCCAACAAATTATGACATTATGTGTATCTTGTACAGTCCAAGCGAATAATGCCATCTGTTACACACTTAAATAACCCCCACACACAAACCCCAGTCCCCAGTGCATGCATTTAAACCTGAGGAAATTACCAGGAAATAATCCATGAATGTGTCGCCATTGAGTTGTGTATATACAGATTACTTGTGTACAAGTAGTGGCTAAGGGATGTGATTTGACAATAAAAATATGATAGCTCAGTTTGTAAACCCTTATGTTTCTAGACTCAATCTTGGAAGTGAAAGCATGTCTGTAATTAAAAGAGAGGATTTTGTAAAGTAATTGTTACAAGTAATGTAATAGGAGGACAATAGAAAAGGTGTTCTAAATCATACTAGTAGCCAGTTGTTCTTTGGACTAAGCTTGCTACTTCTGACACTTATAGTAACAAATAGAAAATTTGTAAATTTTGTGCTGATAGCGCTGATTCATGATAAATAGTCATTGTTCTACAGGTGCGTTAAACTCTGAATCTCTAAGTACACCTGCAATATTTGTTCAAAATGTTAAAGGAAATTCAATCAGTGCAGCATATTTTAACTTTGATCTCTCAAATTGTACTCAGAAACTGTCAAAATCAATTTATTTTTGAATTTTTTGCTAGATTTGTACACAACAGCTTTACAGACTAAAACACTTTTACATGTATTGTATTGTCATTTGTACAGTCTTGTGGTAAACACCTTTACATGTATTGTATTGTCATTTGTACAGTCTTGTGGTAAACACCAAGAAGTCAGTTTTAGAGGAGGAGACCGAGACTATTGATGAGACCGAGAACATGACCACCTACGCTAGCTTCAGAAAACCTCGGACTCGACAATTGTGGTCAAACAAAGGTAAGGATTCCCCAGAGAAACGGTCAGATCTTATTAGGTCATCCGAGTTACTCAGGTGACCTATTGCAATTGCCTTGCGTCCGTCGTCGTGCATTAACAATTGAACATTTTTTACTCCTTGATAACTACCATTCCAATTCTTTTCAAATTTGGTTGAAAGGATCTTTTGAACAAGGGGGACATGAATTGTAATTTTCAGGACTTCTGCACTTGGAGCCTTAGGGGCGGGGCAAAATCTATCCGAAATTGGCCAATTTTCAAAAACTTTCTTCTCTAGAATCACACATGTTTAAAAAAAAAAACTAAATGCATAGTGATATAGAGCAGGAAGGCCTCTACCAAAATTATAACTTTCAGTATGCCCAGAGTAGAGGTTGACTCCAGGGTGGGACCAAACTTGGTATACATATTGTATATGTGCAAAACATAAAAATCTGTTATGCTATTGATACTAAATTGAAACTAAATGGATATTTAGAAGGAGTAGGTACTCCTTTACCAAAAATGTAAATTTCATGATCCTAAGGGGTAAGGGTTTGGTTTCAGGGTGGTGCCAAAATTATTTTAATGATTTGAAGGGCTTCTTTAAGTTTGCTGATACTGTATAAAATCTAAATGCATATTTAGAAATAGCAGAAAATGATGTACAATAAAATTAGAATTTTGCAACCCCAGGATTTTAACTCTAGGATGGATCTAAATTAGTCATATTGTTTATGTTAATTCATATATTATATAATATATTATGTAAAGCCTTTCATCAATATATGCACTTTTAAGGGCATTGAAGTTTTAAGGTATTCAATGTATAATGACCATATTTCATATCTAATAAATGGATGATGGAATATTTGTAATCATGGTATCATTTTGAAGGGTCCATCAAATGAAAATAATCCACCATAGGAATTTTCAAAATGTTGTTTACTGTCTGATTTATTGCACCTAAAATTTAACATTGAAGTATATGGGAAAAGCATGTTTTATTACAATATTTTAAAAACAAGTTATATTTTCATAATTATCTCCTGGTAGAAAGTTACATATACTTTCTTTTTATGAAAATATGAAATAAAATTAATCATTGACCATACACATTTTTAGAAAATTAGATTTTTCTTATTTTTACAAAGGGCAGACAACTCTTCCAAAAAGTTTTAAGTGCAAAAAGGTCAGCTTCTAATCATTTACCAGTCATGTGAATTTCATCTGCTTCACTTTCATTATTATTTAATAATAAACTTTTATGTTGATCTAAATCCTTCAAAATTGTTCATTATCCTTTCATTATACATGGAATACCTTAAGTACACATCTTGTTTTATACTCAGGATTTGACATTTACTTTTCTGAGCACTAGACCAGTCGGGCTACTTCAAATGATATTTACTAGACCCGACCTTACATCCACTAGCCCTGACACACTTTCCAGAGAAAAGAAACCCTGATGGTTTCTCCATATTTAAGTACTCAATTCAAATGACAAACGTTAAGTTTAAACTAAAATGTACCTAATTGTCTCAAAAACATCTTTAGTCTTGTCATTCAATTTGATGCTTTTATTTTCAAACGCATTTACTGTTTCTTTAAATTCTACTCGGCACGGAAATTCTTTGGTCTTTTGTTAGAATAAAATGACCTTAACCGCTTTTTTAAAATTTCTTTTTCATAAGCCCTAATTTGTTTCTTCCCAACCTACTCCTTTTTTTTCTCAGAACATCCTTCCTTGAGGACGAGAAGTCGAGACATTCCCGCACGTGTCAACAACGAAAAATGGCTATAAGTTAAAAATAAGATATCTTATGGTTTAAAATAAAGTTTCTTGTTTATTTTTTCAACACGACCAGTCGGACTAGTAAATCGACATTTTACCCGACCGGACCTATCAGTTAGTAGACTCGGTCGGTCGGACGTGCCTTAGTGTCAAACCCTGATACTGTTGCTGAATATTAGAATTTAGCTTAGATTTTCAGAACAGGAATTTTTTTCTAGATTTCATAGCCCATGGGACTAGTGATACTTTTAGCTAGTACTCAGGTGACTGACAAGACTTGTGGGCCTCTTGTTATATACACATATCATATTCTATCATGGCTATTGTAAACCTCCAAATATATGATATTCCATAATAAACTACATACGTCAACATTATTTATTGGCAGAAAAATTATGACCTCAGTATTGTTAATTATTCTATGTAATATGCCAGTTTTGAGATAAGAGTGCTTCTGTCTAGGAGGTGTTTTTAGTGGAACTTTGAATATCAAAGTGGACCTACAGTCAGTGAGGAAGTTAGCTGCAGAATTGTAGCTCTCAGAAAAAATATTGAGACAGGTCAGAGAGCTACAGATCCACTCCTTATAAAAACCTTCGATTTACGGCACACACAAAAATGCGCACGGTTGAGGCCTGGTATCGTTGTATTCTTGTATTGCCATCTCATAAATTTAATATAAAAAAATTCCTAACATATTTGCTAACTATACTTGTGTCCAAACATACCTTTAGATATTCATTAGAGTTCCATATAACACGAAAATTCACCGCTTCAAGTGATTTCGTTTGAAATGAAATATGAATTGAACTTAATTTTATCAGTGTAGCAAATATCGCTTCTGGAGGTTATAAAACTTTTTTGAGCACGTTTTCAACCTCAAACTCCGTGCTCTAAATCGTACTTGTACTCAAAAGTGAAGGTTAAAAAACTTTTATAAAATCATTCTCGCACTCAAATGGAGTACATGCGCAAGATTTTTCAAGTATGTTTCAAAACTTGCTAAGAGTTGTTCTCAAAACAAACATGGCTGGAATGAGTATGGTAAAAAGTCATAACCTCCAGGTCTGAATAGCAACACTGATCAATCTTTAGAATTTAATCAGCTCTTAAAATCTTGAACTCTTCATCATTATACTTGTTAAAGTGTAAAATATGTTTTGTGTGTTGTAGAAACAGAAAAGTTCTATTATGCACTGAGTTCTATTGGTACGGATTTCACTCTAATGTTGAAAGTATTTCCCAACAAGACCAGGACGGATCTGAAGGTAAGTGTGTCTTGCAAATTTTGTTATCTAGATTTAGTTATTTTGAAAATAGGAGTAGATTATTGATTTAGCACAATGTTTATGTTTATTATCTCTACACAACATGAAGGTGTATCAAAAATGTACACTGTTTTACGAAATCGATCGGAATAATGATTGTTGATACGCCATCGTTATTAACATTTGTCCTGGACCCCATTTTCTTGTGGCAGCCTCTATCAATGCAAGATAACTGACTCAGGTTCCCCATTTAACACTCCCAACCCTAATTTTGCTCTTGAAGTGTAATATACAAATGCTTTATGTACAGTGTAGCTATTAGAAATTTCATCATGGATTTGATTGTTAGTTATGCTCTGGTTTAGTTATGAGTAATTATGTTGAAGATTGATATATATATATATATATATATATATATGTGTGTGTGTACATGTATTTCTAATACCCAAAATTAAATTCAATGCAGAAAAAATTTCTGAAGGAAGACAGAGAAAATAGATGGAAGATTGAAAGAGCATTGAGTAAGTTATGATTTTATCATAAATGTATGTTTCATAAGATGAACATATATGATTCATATCTGATACAGTGTATTTAGAATTTCAACAGTATTTCTTTGTAGAAAAGGAAAACTGGAACATTTCTAGTTTAGGAAACTATTCAGTTTCATAATTTATTTGCTTTAGAAATGAAGTGAATTTAACATAAAATATTTTGCTTTGTTCTTTTAAAAAACAAAATTGTGATAAATCAATAGGCTCACAGGGCAAGGAAATTGATAATAAACATGTGACCTAAAATATTTTAGCAATATTGAATTTCAAAAAAGTGAATTTTCAAATTGAATTTCAGAAGAGAGAAATCCATTTGATATGGATGTGTTTAAAAAGTTGGATGATCTGGTTGAAGAAGAGAAGCGAGAAAAGGAGAAGATAAAGAAAACAAAAGAAAGAAAGGTGGAATCGGTAAAGGTGATATCATCTTCTCAGTCATCCACGCCAATTAGAAGAAGCAAACGGAAACCCACAAAAAAAGCAACAGGTAAAAAGTTGATATGATGCATCAGTTACTTAGGTATGATTTGGTTGTCTATATATTGTTAGATATGTCTATATATCGTTAGATATGTCTATATATCGTTAGATATGTCTATATATTGTTAGTATTGACCACCCTGTGTCAGCTTCACACTTTAAGGGGAAAAGTTTAACCATGGCTATATCTTTTGAACCAAGGGGGACTGGGATTTGATATGCCTCATGACCAGGCCTTTCAATTGGTACCAAGACCAGTGACCTAATTTGGACTTGAACTTAATTTTGTAAAACTTTTTAAACCAAGGGAGATATTGCATTGATATTTCACATATAGATTCCTCATGATCTGGCTTTTGTTTGGTACCAAGACTTTTGACCTGGTGACCTAGATAGGACTTTGACCTACTTTTCAAAAAACTATAACCGTGGCTATATTTTTTTTATGAAGGGGGATAGGATAAGTAGAGTGTTGCTTGCCGGTGAGCTCTGTTGTCTTATGACGACTTCTGTGTAAGTTGTAGTGCATCAGTTATTTAAATATGTAAGGGTACATCAGTTATCTATAGGTATGTCGCTGTGTATTAATCATCTAGGTATGTCACTGTACATTAATCATCTAGGTATGTCACTGTACATTAATCATCTAGGTATGGTGTGGTTTATCAGTTATCTGTAGGTATGTCACTGTACATTAATCATCTAGGTATGTCACTGTACATTAATCATCTAGGTATGTCACTGTACATTAATCATCTAGGTATGGTGTGGTGCATCAGTTATAAAGGTACCACATTAAAGTTGAGGGATATTAAAATAAAAATAAGTATATTCTTACCCATTTTCATTTCAACAGTATGAGGTCTTTCGAACTGTTCATTGGCAATACTTTTGTAACACTGGACTAAAGTCAAACTTATCACCTTGAAATTTATTAATTTTGTAACACTGGACTAAAGTTGAACTTCTCACCTTGAAATTTATTCCTGTATTTCCAGTCTTACTGTCAGATGTTTATTATGGTGAATTTTCTGTTTAGGTCAATACTTTGACTACAGTAATGAGGACTTTGAGGAGGATGAAGATGATTTTGTTGAAGCTAAGCCTACATCTCCGAAGACTCCTAAATGGTAAGTATGAGTATGAAAAAGAGGATTTCTTGCTGCATGCTTTTTTGGACACCCAAGTCACTTATGTGGCTTATCACAAGTGGTAGTTGTCCGGGGCCAGCCATTGTGCATTGACGTTTTAACATTTCAACATTTTTTGAAGTACGTCATTGCCATATTTCATCCAATTTGGTGTATACTTAATGACTTTGTTGGAGTAAGGAGGAATAAAATAGTCACTGCACATCTGGGCTCTGTGGAGTGGGGTCAAAACCTTAAAAACTTAGAAATCTTTTTAAAAAATCTGACCAAGAATGCCTTTACCATTAGGAAGAGGAAGACCTCTTGATTTTTTTTCAGCTCTGTTCCTATGGCGTTATGAGACTTTTGAGTTTTTGAGATAATAGCACTTTCTATGGCACACAATAACCTGAGATTATCTGAGTAGATTTTCATAGAATTTAAAGAATTGCTCTAATTAGGAAGAGAAAACCCGTCAATTTTCTGATTTATTGGTTGTGTCATTACGGAGTAATGGGACTTATATTTTAAAAAATATTTTAATTAAATTAAATGACATTCTATGGCACGTAATATTTTAAATCCTGAAGAAAAAAAATAAAATAAGGGTGGATGCACCAACCATGCCAATTCAACTACCCAACCAGACACAAGTTTAGTGGTAGAGCACTTGACGAATTCGTTCATTGTGGAGCCCTTCTGATTCATTTTCTAGTTAAAGTAGTGCTATTCTTTATACACAGAATTTATTTTGGGAGTTGGAAGTTTGCAAAGTGCATGCTTGAGCACCCATTAAACTCTTCTCTTTTTTTTTTGGTAAGAAAGGTATTTCATCATCAGGAATAGTTTCATAAAAGTTCTTATGATTTTTATTTTACAGGACAAGTAAGAAAGCTGAACAAGAAGCGAAGACACTTGAGGATTTGATGTCTGGACAGTTCAGTGCTCTAGACCAGTCTGAGATTTTACAGGCCATCGGGGACTCTGAAAACGTGAACAACGGACAGGGGCCAATAATTTTGGTCTATAACAAACCTGAAGACCCTGCAGGAGAAACTGTAATCCATGTCTACAGATTACAGCCTCAGTTCTCTCACTTAGCAGCAAATAATGGCGGACAACCCATTATCTTGGATGGAAACAATTTACAATTGTTTGGAGATGATGGACAGAACTCTCCGAGTGGCGTGACGATGAAGGATGCTGATTTATCCAACATAAACGGTGTCTCTGGGTTACCTGCCCAGTTTTTGGTGTCGGACTCTGATCAGATTCTGGACATCTCAGAACACCATGAATCTAGTGAACCTCAAGTGTTCATTCCACAAAATGTCATGACACTTGCCCAGGGCAGTTCTCATCAAGTGACCTTACAATCTCAGCAATTTCCCATGTCTGAACCAAGGTCAAGTGTAGTGAACTGTGTAAGTGAATCTTTGTCCACGCAAGTTGAAGCAGAACTGCGAAATATGGACACCACCCCAGTAACAGAACTGAAGAATATGGACTTCAACTCAGTAAACTTAGTATTTCAAGAAAATGTGAATTATCAACCTGCATCTGAAACAACGGAGACTGTGGAATGGGGAACAAAGGTGGAAAATTCTACAGAACAGCGAGTTTGTGTGGAACAGGTTTCCACCATTATAGATGTAAATATTGTGAAGGATGATACATAGTATGTACTTGCACTTAACTAAGGATAGATATTAAATTGTCTATGTACCCGTATACACATGTATACTTGAAAACGTGTAATAAATTCTTTTGACACACAACAAAACTAGGTACCATAGTTCTTGGTTTTTGTGTCAATGTCATTTCAAGATCACAACCATTTCATACCAGAGGATCTTGTCCAGAATTCCAGGATAGCAGACGCTAGTTTTATCTTCTAGTGGTTTATTAAAAATTTTGCCATAAGTGCAGGATAATTAAACACTCTGTATGAGGAATATATTTAAATATCTATTTGCAAAGCAGAACAAATAAACATTAGAAAACTCTACAAGATATGAGATAGGTTGAATTTCCTCTGACAATTAAAGAATTTTGCACATCAATAGCTTTTTTTCTGTCAAAGTTCATACAAGAGTACTGGTGTTATAATGTTCATAATGACATACGATAAAGTAGGGGTACCATTTAACCTCAGAGAAAATGATTCCACCAACAATAATAACCCCCCCCCCCCCCTTATTTTAGCATATACCATTGCAACTGTAATCTCCATGACCCACATGTTACTTAACTTAAGAATAAACTTGAACAATAATGTAAATCTACATATTGGAAATACAAACTTGAATATTAAGATAAAAAATGCTTATAATATTACACTACTAAACCATGCGAGTCAATGCATTTTTGTGAGTCCAGAGGTGACAGAGACTCGGTTGGGAAATTCTGCGTTCTGTCCTATTCTCTTTAGAGAAGTCGAGAGGCGATGAAGGCTATGCCTCTTGACTTCTCTAAAGAGAATACGTTCTATCCCAGCAGTGGGTAAGAAAATGTTGTTATAAACCTTTTTATCATGGCTGATAATGAAAATAAGCACTGCCAGGTGAGACTTCTTTTGGTTTTTGTAATTTTCCTTCTGATGTTTATATTAGCTGATGTTTATAGAATCGGAGTATTGAAACGAGGTGACGAATCATACGAAATGTCACAAAGATACTAATGCTGTATATACTGATCCATTCTGTGAAAGGTGAAAATAATAAACGGTGATTGATCTCATAACTCCTATAAGGAATACATGATTAAGAGTTGGGCAAACACGGGGTCCCTGGATATACGAGAGGTGGGATCAGGTGCCTAGGAGGAGTAAGCATTCCCACTTTACCTGTTGAATTCCTATTCTGCTCCAAAACCGATCATATTTTATTTTGTTAACTACCGTAAGATGGCTGAATTATTGGCAGCACTAAATCTATGCTGCTGGGGAAGAGTCGGTATCTTGAAGAAACAACAGGGAGTAGGTCTAAAGTCTACATACTGTCATTGAAACAGAGTTACAGTTAGATTCGCATTTACTTTTAGTCACATTCATGAGGATCAAATACATACAATTTTAAATACACGGTAAATAAATCGACTGAACTGCCTTTGTGTGTAAAAATTGCACCTAGGTGTTGATAGCGTCCGTCTTGCGTTGACTTAACAATTGAATATTTTTAACTTCTTGATAACTACTATTCCAATTCTTCTCAATTTGGTATGAAGCATCTTTGGGACAAAAGGGACATACGTCTCGTTTAAAGTCAGCATTTCGCAAATTGTGTGGTCGTTATAGCGATCTAGTTTGCCAATACAACCTAGCATTGGGTCAAATGCTGTCTGAAGTGTTTCATACCGATTGTTAGACCGTTCTTGACACACTGATTTTGACTACGGAAAACTCCGTTTACCTGATCAAGATAGGGCTCACGGTGGGTGTGACCGGTCAACATGGTATGCTTACTTCTAAGAACCTGATCCTGCCTCTGGTATATCCAGGGGTCCGTGTTTGCCCAACTCTTTTATTTTGTATTGCTTATAGGAATTATGAGATTGATCACTGTTCGTTATCTTCGACTTTCATATGTAAGAAAAATCAAATGCATAGTTATGTAGAGCAGGGAGGTGTCTACCAAAATTGTAACTTTCTTGATTTCCGGGGCAGGGGTTCTGACCCCAGGGCGGGGCCAAACTTAGTACATAGTGTTTATGTGTAAAACATCTTCTTTAGTGCTATTGATACTAGATTTAAACTAAATAGATATGTAGAAAGAGCAGGTAGTCCTTTACCAGAATTGTAAATTTGATGATCCCAGGGGTAGGGGTTTTGGTATCAGATGGAGCGAAAGTGGTCAGTTATTGATTGATTGATTTGAACTTATTTTATTGTATAAGTGCAATTTTACGTAATGATTGAAGGCCTTCTTTAAGTTTGTCGATACTGTATAAAATCTAAATGCATATTTAGGAATAGCAGAAAAGGATGTACCAAAAAATTGTGATTTTCGCAACTCCAGGGTTTTGACTTGCTGGATGGGTCCAAATTGGTTATATCGTTTATTGTTAATACAGATAGTACATGTATGTAAAGCCTTTTATCAGTGTATTCACTTTTGAGGGTATTGAATTTTTTTTAACACATCTTGTTTTATACTGTTCGTGAATATTAGAATTTAGCTTAGATATGCGGAACAGGAATTTTTTTTTTAGATTCCATAACCCTTGGTGTTAGTGATACTTTTAACTAGTACACAGGTGACCGATAAGGCCTGTGGGCCTCTTGCTAATAAATTCACAATTTTGCTTTTCTTAAATATGGCTTCAGTTTATATACAGTATCAAGAAAATTAAAGACGTCTTCCAAATGCTGAAGACAATAATCACTATGACCATGCTGGTACCAAAACCCCTGTCCTACCTCTAGGATAGAGAAATTTACAATTTTGATACCGCCTTGAGTTAGAATCTCCAGGTTGTAGAGAAGATTTTTTTTTAAAAATTGATCAAATTTGAGCAGTCTTTGCCCCATAATTCTATCCCCATGGGTGGAGGAGTCCTGAAATTTATTATTTATGTCCCCTTTGTTTCAAAGATGCTTCATACCAAATTTCAAAAGGATTGGAAGGGCAGATTTCAAGAAGTTAAAAAAATGTTTAATTGTTATTAAATATTAACGCAGACCAATACCAATAGGTCATCTAAACAAGAGGCCTACAGGCCTTATCGGTCACTTGAGTATTAGTTAAAAGTATCACTAGCGCCACAGGTTATGAACTCTATCAACAATATCCTTTTCTGCATATTTAAGCTAAATTACAATAGTCAACAATAGTATGAAATGAAATATGTTCTTAAAACTGAAATGCTCCCCAAAGAGCCTATAGTCGATGTAACTTTTGTATCCCCCCTAGAGTCACAACCCCTGGGTTGCAAAATTCACAATTTCGGTACATCTGTTGTTGGCTTTTCTTAACTATGCCTTCAGTTTATATACAGTATCAGCAAAATTAAAAATGTCTTCCAAATGCTGAAGACAATAATCACTATATGACCATGTGGGCCCCACCCTGGTACCAAAATCCTCTGCCCTACCTCTGAAAAACTTTGATAAATGACTACCTGCTCCTTTAAAATTTAGATTTAATTCTATTAAAAAGTAACTCCATACTCGCATCGTTATCTTATAAAAGTTTAAAATGTGTATTTATTCATTTTATTAGAGTTAAAACTAATAAATTATCAAATAAGATATATAGATATTTGCACCTTTTAAGATGCGAGACATACATACAAAATCATATATAAACATAAAAAAATTGCAATTTTCCTTCAACAGCATTATCACAAAAACTGGTTTATAGCATTCCTAATAATTTAATGAAATTTTTTTTTTTAAATTTTAAATTGGTCAAGTTTTGGCAGTTTTTGCCCCACCCTAAGGCGCTGGGGTTTTCAGCTTAGGTACGCTAATATATAAAAGACGAACAAGATTCATTGTACTAGTGATAATCATTCAATTCAACCCTTGATTTAATTATTCCATGTATATAGGAATTTTAAAACATTCTTTATACGAGTCTCAGATCCACACTAAATCATGATGAGTCATGACACGGGGTCAAAATTAGTTTACATTGCAGAAAAAGAGTGTTATATTTCTTTTAATGTTGGAGTCTTCCGATAGTTTTTTTTTTTTTAAATCTTGTTTTAAACATAAACGATTTCAAATAATCAAGTCCCGTGGGGGATCCGGGTTATAATAGGTTGCTTGTCGTAAGGGGCGACTGAATGAGGCAGTCCTTGTTTTAAATATAAAAACCGAAGTCCCGTGTCACAGGTGTGGCACGACGAAGATCCTTCCCTGCTCAAAGGCCGTAAGCGCCGAGCATAATTTTGCAGCCCTTCACCGGCAGTGGTGACGTATCCATATAGGTTAAAGATCCTCAAGAGGGACGTTAAACAATATACAATCAATCAATATAAATAATCATAAATATGTTTCAAAATATTGAATCCAAGGGCAATAACTCTGTTTTATTGATTTCTTTATCACGTCTATTATGCGACAGATTTCCTTTTTTTTTTTTCACAGACATATATTTTTGTGAAAAAATAATTTCAAGAAATGTTTATGAATACTATTATATCGTCATAACCAGTTTTTATGAAAATGTAATAACGCAATTTTCTGACGTTGAAATACGATTCTATTCATAGATCGATCCTCGTGTGATGTCATACGTTTTTGCAAAAATCTTTATTAAACTTTGCGCATTATAGAATATATCTTTCAAAGGAATTTTATTCACTGGATCAAATAAAATATTTGGTAAACTATTGATATTGAAAAGGTTTATATTTTCCATAGATAACCAATTATATGTTGCCAAAGGCAATAACTCCTATACTGGCATTTCTTCTACTCTTTAATTATGTCTATTATACAATGATTTCCCTAATATTCACAATTAATTTATACATATCTATATATTAGCAGTTTTCCTAAACTGTTGACTTAAAAGTTTTTATCTATTCTTCAGTATTCTGTTTTACGAAAATGTGTGATTTCTGATGTTGATCTATACTTCTGTTTTTGCTTGTCTGACATCTTAAAAAAGGTGGCAACATATACATTTTCTTTGGTTATTAATTAAATTAAACTATATGGAGTGGTAATTAATAGTTTTTCCACTTTCAAACATTGATATTGATAAGTCACGTGAGGATGGAGCTACCTTATTTCAATATTTCTTGTTCTATAATTTAACCTTCACTCATGACGTCACATACGCCCAGGGCTGAATTCCTAAGATAACACAGGCAAATCAAAATTTAAAAATAGGGAATGTAAAATTCAGGAAGAAAAAATTACAATCAGACCCTATTTTTATTTCTTCTCGTTTCTCCACTGTCCGGAAGCGTACTATTAAATTCTACACTATGTAAAAGTTTGCATACGTGCTTTGAAATGGTCCTTTTGAGACATCCCCCCTGTGGGTCAGTTTAATCTATAAAAGTTCAAACAAACAATTTGGGCCTCACATTAAGAAGGACGAGCAGTCTATTCACATATGCAATTGCTTGGAAATTCAACATGACGAAATATACATTGCACTACTTCAATTTGAAAGGACGTGGGGAAATTGTGCGCTTGATGCTCGTGGCTGCTGGTGTGGATTTTGAAGACCACCGAGTTGAACGGGAGGAATGGCCAAAACTAAAACCAAGTAGGCCTAGGTTTTATTGTTATTTCATTTTTAATTTCATTTTGTGTGGCGTTTTTGTAAAATGCGAGTATTACATGTGAACTAATTTTTTTCCACACAAAAATAAGTTAGCACCTAAAAAGGGTAATGTAAAGCGCTGAATTTTGGAATTTTGTTTTTTAGCAATGCCCGCTGGTCAGATGCCAGTGTTAGAAGTAGACGGTAAAAAGTACTGCCAAAGTCTTGCAATCGCCCGATATGTTGCGAGGGAATATGGTAGGTTTATGATAGTACATTACTAAATGTAAACTTGAAATTATTTACGTATTTGAAAATGACATTCTATATATCATTCCTTTGTAATCTAAATTGTTATGGAAATCAAGCTTTCCAACTAGAAGGAGGCAAATTTATCTAAAAGCGAAATCTAAAATATTACAACATTTTTCTTCTTCGAAGGAAATAGAATATTAGTATCATTCAATTCACATGCACGGGGCATTTTCATCAGTTTTAGACGTTTAAGAAGTACTACTTTTCCTATATAGTCGGTATTTTAATCCTTTTTAACAGCGTTCAGTTTCATCGTGGACAGCAAATCAACAAGCTGCAGAACTGTAGCTCTCTGGAAAAAAAATATTGGGACACACCAGTGATATGGCATAGACAGATCCCAATATTTTTTTTCAGAGAGCTACAGTTCTGTAGCTACAAATCAACTTGTGTGTACATGAATTGGGCAACGTGATAAGAGATGTTAAATACTAGAATAACTACCCAGCAGCCTACACATAAATGTACTAACTAAAATTGTATTCAAATTCAACACCTGGGGGCGTTGCTACTTAGTACTGAAATAATGTGCTTGTCCAAATAAGGCGAGGGTTCTGATTAGTACTACCATCCTTAGTCACAACAGGCATGCCTATCGTGGACAATGGATGTTGGGCAACATTATTTAAGTTTAAACTCGACATTCAGTTGGTGTTCATCCATGTTTTTTCGACCATTTTTTTTTTAAAGCCAAGACTCACTATCAAACGTTTTTTCATCATGAATGACTGTGCATTAATCACAGGTCATGATATGCAGGGCCGTAACTGCCGATGAGGCAGACGAGGCAACTGCCTCGTCTGATTTTTTGGCAAAAAAGAAAATAAAATTATATAAATGTTATATTATAGGATATATGTTTAAAATGAAGACAAGCACCTTTGTCTTTGACACCATATTACGATTCTTTACATAGTACAAATGAAACACAAACATGATAAATTGGGATTTAAAAAGTGTCATTTTCAGTCGTAAAGTCAATCGGCGGCCCCCAATCCCCTGCCTCCCCTGATTTAGAACCCTACTTACGGCCCTGATATGGGTCTATGTTTGTATGTGTGGTCATGATCTGGAAGCCGACTTAAATTGAAGGACATAGATAGTAGATAATTAACCTCTTAAACATACATGTAGAAGTTTTATCATTTCGTTTTGCTGAGTTTGGGAGGGGGTGACATGTGCATTCTTAAAATACATACAGACATGTACGACGCCAAAGTATAAGAATCTGAAAATAAAAATTGTTGAGCGTTAGTGTTGTTAAGAGGGGTTCAAAAGACCTATAAAATTTTGCCCATGTCCTGAAATGCAGGTATGGCTGGAGCTAGTAGCACTGAACAACTTCTGATTGACCAGGTTGTAGACACTGTCAACGATCTTCTCACGGACATGGTCAAGCCGATATTTGAACAAGACGCAACAAGAAAGGTAAATATCTGAGGCAAACCATCAAGGGCGGCGTACATAGATAACGTTTAATATTTGAGCAACGCATGTTTATGAAAAATACTGTATGTATCCAATGCTTATGAACAAAATTCCTGGGGTGTGCTTGATTGCTGTGAATCAAACCGATGTTGCTATACAGCATAGATGAAACGTAGATAAAGAACTCATTTTAAGCAATTGAATTTTAATTTAGGCTGAAATGATGAAAAAACTAAACGAAGAAACCGTCCCGCGTGTGATGGGAATCCTGTTGAACTTTTTGGAGGGCAATGGCGGACAGTATTTTGTAGGAACAAAGGTAATTTAAAGAGTTTCACCCGCCATCGATTTCCTTTATGCAATGAATTGATCGAATGAAACTGATGGTCTTTTCTTATTTTGATACAGCTTACTGCAATAAAAATAATACCATATTTTTTCTCTCTTCAAGTTAAGCTTAGCAGACGTATATTTCATGGACGTGGTATCTCGAATTTTGGATCAGGATTCAAAAATATTGGATAAGTTCCCAAAATTGGCAGCTAACTTAAAAAGCACACAGTCCCTTCCCAAGATCGCAGATTACCTAGCCAAACGACCCAAAACAGAGATTTAGGAATCAACATGGCAGCATCATTTTGTTGAAACTTATAATTGCATATTCATGAAACTGAATAAAACTCATACAATGCAAACGTCTTCTTTATAAATAAATATATTTATTTGTTTGTGACGTAACGTCGCTATGTTACTAAGGTCACAAACTACCAGGAAATGGAGGAAAATTCGCCTTCAGAAGCCCATGTTTTAATTTTCAGATTTTATTACCATGGCAACCAATTTTCAAAAATAATGTATATGGTTCTTGAAAGTACACATGTGAAAGATTTTAAAGGTCCATCATGACATCTGATGCTAGCCTGGAAATGGGTCGAGATACACTCAGGCACCTGCCATCCTGGAAGTAAAAAAGCAACAAAAATGAGGAAAATATACCCATTTTCAACCCATCCTAATTCAAAAACAAAAATTTTCCCAGTATAATGACAGATATCAACTTTCAGTAAAATTCCTAACCTTTCCAACAAGGCCAAATTTGCAATAGGGTCCTTGATTCCTTTTCGAGATATTTTACATCAAAGATGCAGCATGCTCTTTTCAACTTACCGTTTAAAGTGAAAGTAGAATTGCCCGCCTAGAAGTCAAACTCTCATACATCTCACAGTCACAGTTTCGAATCCCATAAAAAGGCACTGGATCAATGTAGAATGGTCACCTCCCTATATTAATACAGATATCAATAACAATGAAACTATTTAAATTCTATAAAATACTCTTTTAACATATTTACATTTTAACCTGGTCACTTTAGCTTCGTATTGGCAATTCGCCAGGTATATTGAGACTTAAATGTAAAGCTTCTGAAAAATTGAAATGAAAGCGCTAAAGCTTTACTAAACGTCTTCGTGTATCTTTTTTACCTATATATATATATATATATATATATATATATATATATATACATTGTTTATGTAAAATCAAATATATTGGAGGTTTTATTTTTTTTCGTTCGTTCTTCAAAAATTCACAATAGAGGAATACTACACCAGAGAAATTTTAAGTGGATGAAAAGTGGAGGATATTTATAGCAATATTTTGAAATTGAAAACATTCAAATTTACTTTATTAAGTCAAAAAATACAGTTTTAGTACAATGCAATGGGGGGGGGGGGGGGGTTAAAACCCCTGCTGGACTCGAATCCTCGATGTACAGTTCAGCAGTCGACACGCTAACCAACAGAGCTACTCGGCTAGGCGATTAAATCCAGAAGGAATAGACAAATATTTCTGATACTTATTAAAAGGAAGTCAGGTCAGTCACTATGGCGGTGTAGTATGATTCTTCAATCTCTACCCAGAGTTGTCATTCGTACCTCACCTGAACCATTAGTATCACAGAATTCCGATCATCACCTGTGAGTGTGAAGGAAGGACGAACTTGAGTAGAGATTGCTTTACATTGTTATGACGGAAGTTATCAACAGGTACAAGATGTTCAGAACGGACGTAGAACGTGGATGCCATTCATTTTACCACATTATGTAACAACATTCTTCGGTGACTGTCATTCACGTTTGAAATATACAGGTGTACCGCGGTATATTTTGTAACAAGCTGTAGATGTTAGAAGTGCTCATTTAAACCGCAAGACAAGAGACCCATAGACCACAACGCTAACCAAAGTCACATTGGCCATGCTGATCTTTGTAAGTTTTAACCCCTTTTATTCGCACATAAAATGACCTCATATTATGACTCCAACTCACAAGGGCATGACTTTATTGAATTTGAATCCACACAACACAGGGATGCATCTCCACAATATCACTAACATGGTATTGCTGTCGTCTGCTGGAGAAGACATCCCTAACAATATCACTAACATGGTATTGCTGTCGTCTACTGGAGAAGACATCCCTAACAATATCACTAACATGGTATTGCTGTCGTCTGCTGGAGAAGACATCCCTAACAATATCACTAACATGGTCTTGCTATCGTCGTCGTCTGCTGGAGAAGACATCTATAACAATATCACTAACATGATCTTGCTGTCGTCTGCTGGAGAGGACATCTATAACAATATCACTTACATGATCTTGCTGTTGTGGTCTGTAGAACAAGATTTTTGTCTATGGGGATGTATCAAGTATTTTATCCTTGATTTTAGCCCCAACTCATAAGCCCAGGGTCCATAATCTAAAAATAGATAATAAAAATAAACTTTGTCCAAGTCCACACGACTTGGGAATGTTTGCATATTTGAATGTGATTTAATAAGGTCCCGCGAATCTTGAAAAAAAAAAATATTTAAAAATTTCAATATATACCCTCGTGTATATTTTAGCCCTATCCTAGTCTAAGGGGCCATGCTTTGATCAAACATGAATCTGCAACACATCGGAATGTTTGCATATTGATGTGACTGATCATGACCAATGGTTCTGGAGAAAAAAATTTAAAATATTTTTTAAATCTTTAAATATATTCTCATGTATTCATAGTGGCCCCAGCCTACGGGACCATGGTTCAAACAAACTTAACCTGCACTGACTGAGGCCGATTGCATACTGCTCATAATCCTGTTGTTCTTGGGGAAATTTTCAACATTAATTCCCATCGAACACTTTTCATCCGTATTGTGGCCCACCTTTGAGGCATCGATTTGATAAAACTTGAATCCGTACTACATGAGATATTTGCATATCAATATGACTATAGGTCGTACTGCTCTTGAGAATATTTTTACAGATTTTCTTTTTCATATTGTTGATATGCAAAACTTTGACCCCCCCCCCCCCCCCCCGCCCTCGGGTCATAATTTGAAGGAACTTGAATCTGCAATATCTGATGATGCTTGTATATCAATATGACTTACCATGTCCTTGAAATATTTCCCAGCTATTGCCATGTAAAAACTTGATCCCCTCCAGGGCCATGATTTGGATAAACTGAAATCTGCATTACCTGGGGGTGTTTGTCTAACAACATCCCTAATTATAGCCTAGGGTTCACGATAAGAAGATTTTAAAGACTTTTTACTATATGTGCCCCACCTAAAATTTTCATTTTCCACCGTGGCCTTACCCTACACCCGGTGGATACAAATTTAATAACTTTGAATCTGTACTTCCTAAAAATGCTTGCATATCAATATGACTAATCATATCTCTGCTGCTCTTGAGGAAAAGATTGTAACAATATTTTCAGATGTATTATCATATTAAACTTTGCTCCCTTATTGTGGCCCCACCCTATCCCCGGTGGTCATGATTCGAATAAACTTGAATATGTACTACCCGTACATGTTTGTTTGCACATTAATATGACTAGGCATGGACAAACTGAAAACTTCATTATGTCAGGAAGCTTCCACACGATTTTAAGCCCAGTGGTTCAGAAAATCTTTAAATGACTTCATCGTATTTTTTTTTGCTTTTTCTTGATCAGTGGCGGCGTCAGGCACAACCCCCTCCCCCTTTCACAAATATAATCCATTTTGTATTGCAATAATTATGTCCAAATCCATTAAAATATATACGTCTTATTTTGTCAGAACTTGGTGATTTCAGGGGATCTTTGCCCCAGACTCACCAAGGGGCTCGAGACAGCCCCCAGACCAGCCATTTGCTGTGTCGCCCGTTCAGATCAGTTCTGGATCTATCACTGTTGATTATCTCCCCCTTAGATAGATGGCCCTTCATTCAAATAAACATGAATCCCCCTCACCAAATTCACAAAGGCTACTCTAAGCTAAGTCTGGTTGAAATTGGTCCAATGACTCTCAAGAGGAAAAGTAACAACGCCGACGGACATCCGGCAATTTTTCATCAGAAAAGCTCGCTTGAACCTTTGGATCAGGTGAGCTAAATCACGAACCATAAAAATAGCCTTATCTCCAAAATGCAACATTCTTTTACAGAAGACAGTTACCAGGAGAGCTTAGCATGGTTCTCTTTTTTTTTTTCTTGTAGAAAGTTTTTCTTCATGACATCGTTCCCTTGTGAAAGCATCCCGTGTAACTTTATTATTTATACATGTATTTCCTTCAGAATTCTTCAAGTTTTAACCAAACTGTTCTTAGAAATAAAACTGAAAATGCATCTGTAATGTAATATGAAGATAGGTGCCTGCAGATGTTCGTATGTTCAAAACAGTCAACAAACTTACACTTTAATATAGATAAATGAAAGAAAAAGAGAGCAAACTCACATAGGCACCTGATCCCACCTCTGGTACATCCAGGGATCCGTGTTTGCCCTACTCTCTATTCTGTATTGCTTATAGGAGTTATGAGATTGATCACTGTTCGTTATCTGCACCTTTCATACCCCACACTCCAACATTGCTTGATAACGTCTCGCATAATGAATGGTAATGCTATGCATTACTGATGGGCAATCTGACGAAAATCATAATAAAATATTCATACATGTAACTGAGTAAAAAATTGATTAAAAATTGATGATAATAGGATTTATCATTTCATTAAATTCCTTTCAGTGTTTTTAAAATTGGTTCATATAAACAAGTCAGAAATCACAATATACTCAGGAAAAATACAACACAGTCAATTATTCTAAATGTACAAAAAATATACATCAAGTATGGGAAATTCAGTAAAATTATCATTTTTAAGTAGAAAAGTAATCCACATTATAACTTTCTAATAGTCTTTTATAAGCCTATCTCTACGTCTTAATGTTTATCTGAATAGTAGTATGTTAGGAGTATGGAACAGGGGTTTCCAATTTAAAAAGGGTATTTAAAATAATGTCAATTTCAAATTAAAATTCAATGGGATTGAATATATTTCTATTCAATGTTTAATTTCATGTAATTTTTTACTTAGAATTTCACGAAATTGTTCGGGCCGATAAAACATTATTCGGGCTAATAAGATTCCCAGTGTTATCAGTCCAAATGTTTGACAGAGAAAAATGTGTTCAAGAACTGTCAAGAAATAATTTATTTGATGCGCGCACGAATTAAAATTATGAGAGCAATTTGATTTGATGCACGCATTAATTCAGTTGATGGGAGCAATGATTATTTATGTAATTACTTCTATTTTTTAGATGATATATGTATAAGGATATCCACATTAGAAATGCATACATGTTGTAAGTATATACCTATGTGCCAGTTAAGTTAAGCAATGTTTTTCTGAGATATTGGGAAAGTAGATAACTATACATATACATAAATACATATAACTGACCTCCTACCCATTAACGAAGAATGCAGATAATTTGCACCCTGGCGAGGATAAACTGAAATTACCATACGCAATACATCCATATCTGACCATGCTAACATTCTCTGCATTTTTCATGAAATTACCCATATAAGTAAACATTATTCCCAGATACTTATAATTGTCAACTGTTTCTAACTTATTTAATCCTATAGTGAATTCAAAATCGGTTGCTCTGGACCTATCTTTACGAGCATGTATACACTTAAATTTGTTGGTATTCATAAGTACATCGTACTCTCCAACGTCTATACCAGCTTTTTAATTTGTTTAACATGCTTTGTAAATTTTCTGGAGACTTGGTTATTAAAGCAATGTCATCTCCATATAATAAGTTAGACGGCTTACGGTTAACTTATTCTAGTCCTAAATTACGATCGTTAATATCATGAACCAGATCGTTAATAAAAATTGAAAATAAGGTAGGGGATAAATAATCTCCCTGTTTAACACCAGTTTTACAACTAAACCAATTTGTAAGTTTTCCATTAATTCGCACACATGATTCTGAGCTTTGATAAAAAAACATTTTTACTCAGTTATACACACAGTTTACCATCTATATTATGTATCAAACGTTTATATAGCATCACATCTCTATAGACAAAATCGAAACACTTTTGAAAATGCAAAATAAGGATTTTTATTGTTTTGGACTAAACTGTGATTGCGTAGTCTTGCGAATAGTTTGGCAATACTCGTGAGTACCTCGTTTTTATATACTTCGTAGGTGTTGGAGGGGTTCTGATTAAAAGGTTTCAGATTACTTTTGTTATTGAAAACCAACGCGCAGTCTCTCTTTCTCGGGAACAATAATTAATGTCTCTTGGAGGATCACGGGTCCCTGGTCGAGGCACTATCCATACGTCTGTCCGTAAACTTTTTACATTTTCATCTTCTCCAGAACCACTCGACCAATATCAATCAAACAGTCTGAAACTTTGTACAAATCATCCTTAGGTGACGGGGATTCAAATGAAGGACGAAGTCCCTTCAAAGAGATAATCACGAGAATGCTAAACTAGGGTGGGGTCATTCAAAAATTATTCTGAACTATGGGCCAGAAAAGTTTAAATTCACATGAAAGCTTCCTGACAAAGTGCAAATTCAAGTTTGTGAAAACCATGGCCCATGGAGTAGGGTGGGACCACAATAAGGTATCGAAGTTTTACATGTGAGTATATATGGAAAATCTTTAAAAATCTTTTCAAGAACCAATGTGCCAGAAAAGTTCAAAGAAGTATAGAGCACTTGGTATGCAATACTTTTTTCTTGAATATCATTTTTTTTTTTACAAATATTCTGCTATACAATGTCATTTTATACTTGTGTTTACCCAAATTACTCAATAAAGATATCTATATGTTGATAGTATCTTTATTTGATAAGCATAAACATCACCGTGATTATATAGAGTATATAGTAGATGTAACGTAATGGGCCTAAAAAATTGCAAATTGTTGCAAAAGGCCACCCTAAACCAGAAATAAAACACTGAAATTGTTTTACTTGAGTGTGACTGTACATAGGTCCATTTGAGGAAATTTGGTTTTTAAGGTGGCCCTCTTGTTTAAAATGGCTAAATTAGGGGGGGGGGATCGTTCTCAAAATTTACCTTGAGATTTAGCAGTTTGTCAAACTTAAACCTTTAAACTTATATGCATGGGTTGGCTAGTGGTATAGGTGCTCGGTAATCTTACACTTAACACATACATTCCGAGATCAAGTCCAATATTTTCCAAATCTATTTTTTTTATTGCTTTTCATTTGAGGGTGAGGGTGGAGGTTTATTAATGTGATACGTATATTTTAACAAATATTAGTCATTTTCATCATAACTTCCTAAAAGAAAAGGAATTTTATTCTGAGATCACTGTAGTTCCGTTTGTTTACACTAACCTGTTCCTGTATGCACAGGATTTTCAAACCGCATTGTGGCTGACGAAAAACTAAACAACTACTACAAGAAAAGGGGCACCAATGCACAGCATGTGATAAGTAAAAAATAAAAAAAACTGTTATACAGTTTGACTTCTCAAAAGTAAAAATAAAAACTCATGTAGCAACTGTCATATGATATTTAGGCAAAGCTATAAACACTCAAAATATCAACCAAAGGCAAATGAACTGATGAAAAGTGAAGATAACGAACAGTGATCAATCTCATAACTCCTATAAGCAATACAAAATATATAGTTGGGCAAACACGGACCCCTGGACACACCAGAGGTGGGATCATGTGCCTAGGAGGAGTAAGCATCCCCTGTCGACTGAAATCTATTAAAGGTGTTGCAGCCAAGTCAGAAAAAGACAGTGAGCTAAGTAATGCCACATGTAAAAGGGCTGTTGTGTGATATGAATGCACCTATGAAAATATTGTACTGTTCATAACTCCACATAGGAACATGGTTTATTGATTAAAGAACTATGGAGCGCCAAATTAACACAAAAGCAAATAATTGAAGATATCTTCAATTATTTGAAGATATCATCAATTCAATTATTGCCCTCTTTAATTGAATTAATGCGCGCATTAGATCAATTATTGCTCTTATCAAATGAATTAATGCACGCTTCACTTCAATTATTGCTCTCATCAATTGAATTAATGCGCGCATCAATTGAATTAATGAGAACGATAATAGATTTGATGTGCGCATTAATTCAATTATTGCCCTCTTCAATTCAATTGATGAGAGCATCAATTTCGTAGAAATATTGCTCGCAATAATTAATTTAGAACGACTAATATAAATGTCGGTAATGCTAAACGGCGGTAGTTATTTATCTTGGTTAATGAAACATTAAAAACGTTGGCCCTATATTAAAATATAACACGCCAGTCTATTATTGGAAACCGGTGTTTTCCCTTTAGATTTCTGAGTCGGCCGTTTCGTCAGCAAAAGCGCTATACCTCTTTGCATGAAAGCTTCCTGACATAGAGTAGATCCAAAATTTTGCAAATCTTCTTTTCAAAACCACTGGGCAAGTACCTTTCTGACATGAAGTAGATCCATTTCTGTGCAAATCATGATCCCCGGGGGTAGGGTGGGGCCACAATAGGGGAGCAAAGTGTTATATGCTGATATATATGGAAATCTTTAAAAATATCTCTTGAACTATTCAAGCTAGGCCGTTCATATTTTGTATGTATACATGTACAATGTTTACGGTGAAACCTTTCATTTGATATTATAACACACAGTGAGGGTATTTTTATTTTGTTTTTGGGAGGGGCTTATTCTGAGTTATTTGGGACTTTATGGGGGTAGGCAAGACATTGTTGACATGTATTAAAGAGATTTTCAACACACAAATAATTAAATCAACTCATGTAGGTTAATCGGAAGGGGTCCTGATCCCAAGTACCTGTGGCTGCCACACGCTGTCACACGCTACACGGTCAGAATGGAAATGGAATACATTCATTTGACATAAATTTAAAGATGATCATACAAGATACACACTGTATTTGAAATATTTTATAAAGCAAAACGGTAAAATTGTCTTCCTTTAAACATAATATTGAATTTTTTAAAATGATATACATGTATATTTCTAAGGTTAGCACCTGTGTTACGCATGTTTTCAACTTTCATTGCATCAGTCGTTTCGTATTGCGATACATGTAGTAATAGACGACTCGCTGGTACACCAGAGTCGAAATATTACAAGAATTGATCGATACTAAAACAGATGGAATATCGAAACCGGTTACCAGTGCTTAGCGATAGTTGGTTCGGGGTCTTTGTTCACAAATTAGTGTGAGATAATTTTCACTGATACTCGGAACATCATATCATTATATTGGCCCGGATATTGAACATCAAAGAAACACTTTATTACTAACAAATTATTAACTACATGTATATAATAAATCATTATATCGTACATGTAACAACATTTAAATGTGACATGTGTTATAACACAGCTGCTTCAGATGTTCATGATTATAGAGAAACATTGCAGAAAACCCCCAAAATAGTCCTTATTACCATGCGACCTTTATTTAGTTCTTAATTGGTCACGAAATTTAAGAACGACTAACTGACACTGTCCTTGAGTTTCAACAGATCTTGTGACTCCGTATGATGCTTATAATTAGTCTGAATATATGCACCGAGTCACAGGTAAAAATTAGCGGGGAAATTCAGTCAAGCGGGAGCGGATCGAACATAAGTTTATTTACCACTTCGAACAATTAATACACAGACCGTCTATCTTACGCGATGACGTGAATGATTGTCTAGTTTCCTGGGTACTGGGATGGTTTACTGGTGTTACTTTACGTTACGCTTATAACTTTATAAATTGTGGCAAAAGAATCACGAAAGCAACGTCACATTTTTAACAAATGCATAGTCTCCAAGCTGTAATATCATAATTAAAGCACATGCATGATTTATCGTTTAAAAATTCAAAATAAATCTTTGTATGTGTATAGTGTACATTCATAAAAATTATGAATTCTAAATTCAAATGTAAAAACATTTTTTGACGAAATACTCCAAAATATACGTACTGTATTTATTTCACCGTGCCTACAACATCAGGCATGTCGTATAAAATAAGGGTACTCGTTTTGGTAATTTCGTTTCGCTTTGGTAGATTTCGTTGCATTTCGATTTCGTTCCGCATTTTACATGTAACCATCCCATAAAATAAGGCTTGCAATTCTTATGAATGACCTCTGGGAAATTTGAAAACAGTAAAAAAAAAATCAGTTTTGGTTTTTTCTAGGATATATACTGCATGGCTAGTTGTATATTTTAATGAATTTCTATATTTTCTTTGTGTTTCTTTCTCTCACATTTCAGCCCGTTTTGCTCTGTACTTTCTCACCACCTCTGATTCAGTCCAATTGATAGTTTTGGTTTTATTCTACAATGCTAGCCTTCGTTCTCGGCAATTTTGGAGTTTCATATATCTATAGAATTCAAGCCTTTCTCTTTGTGATATTTTCTTTTTCTCATCCACTTTCTGAAATCCATAATGAAATAACAAAAGTCTTTTTAAAACTATTTTGTTGGTGGTGGGGTGGGTGGGGGGTGGGGGGGGGGGGGGGCGTCATGCAAGTGAAAAAGGATTTAATCATAAATTCAAACCTTTTCATATATATTTGGAAAAAAAGCTACGAGATTAATTTTGTACAGTGTACATATATGAGCACTTATCATCGTCGGAAACCCACGGCTGATCTTTCACGGAGAGAGGAACGAAGCGTAATCAGCCGTGGGTTTCCGACGATGATGGCTTATTTACTAAATCAATACTTATTACCAGCCTGGAGGCGGTCAGTTAGGGGCGGGATCAAAAGATCGATGTCGGATAAAAATCTAAATTCAAATAGTTATGCGGAAGGGGGGGGGGGTGTTTAAAAACTTCCATAAGTTTCTGCCATCCGACATCGATCAAACTCTAGCGAAAAAAAACCCATCCCAACAACAAGTGAGTGGAAGTGAGAGTTAAAAACCTTCAGATAATATTACATTTTAACGTTTTACTAGTAATGTTCACTTTCATTTGTGAATAAACAGTAGAAAAGGTATACAGAGTGTTATTTATACTCGTATGTTTTACTTGTGAATCGATTAGTTTCAATATATATCATATTTAGTTTGGAGGGGGGAGGGGTGGTCTCGTGAAAACTATGTGAATTTAGATTTTTTTTGGTCAGACGTTGAACTTTTGATTTCGTCCCTTATATTATGTGAAAGTTTGAATGGTAGTGTATATGGCGTGTAAAACGGTGCATTTACGTACATTTTGATTTATATGCTATTTATAATCAATAATCTTGTTATTCATATGCGGAAATCTTGATTTGTATTCGATAATCTTTTTATTTTATATACTCTATAATAGAGAGAGAGGCTTCCTCTACTCTTCTGCAATACCAACACATGTGGGCGAAATATTCCAGGGGCAATCGCTCACACCCACCAGAGATCACCTGGGTCCTAAATATAACAGTGAGGTTGTTCAACACGTCACTGATACTCTAACAAGATTTTGACATCCAATTTATTTAATTTGTGACATATGTATTTATCTTTCTTTCATTGGATTAGGGGGGGGGGGGTGTACATAAGATCTATCACGCTATATATATCCACCGTTTTGGTGCCTGTGCTCACATGACTCTTTAGAGTAAGGAAACAATGGTGCATGTATTTCCTGACCGACCTACACCAGTATCATAGGCACTTGAATAAATGATCACTAATTCTGCGCCAAAACCGGCTTTCCTCCCACCTGCTACTAAAGTAGGGGACAGGTATTTAAGGCGTACCCTCCAGGTGACCACTTAAATAGGTCAAGGGTCAGTGGATATTCATAGAAAATAGCAATTTCTTGGATAAGTTGGTAAAATTTATTTCGTGGGGCTCTCAGCTAGTTCATAGCTGTGCCACATCCACCTCCTACGAAGGGAGGGGGTGCTACAGGCTGGTGCATGCATGTTGGAAACTGTAGGAGGGTCTACAGCTTGCTCTGCACTTGCTCTTTAAACCAGGTAGCACACAGGAGACAGGTGAGATGCACAGATATCAGGTCCAGGTACCTATGTCCACATAGGGCCCCCTGTGTTGTTCCCACGTTGGTAGTCAAACTGGCCGCCTCCCCAGTTTCCCACAAAAATTTGCATGCGATCCTTTCCGCCATACATGTAAATTTGCATCCTGTTTCTGATTACGATTAATAAATATTCAAACTTGTATCACTCTTGTTAATCCAGCTAGCTAAGCAGCCTATGAGGGATTACAGGGCAGCCAACTAAGCTTCGACATAGCTACTGGGTTTATTCAGGATATTAGGGCAAGGTCAACTATTCAATTCAGGCAGTAGGTCAAATGTCTCAAGGTGCTGTATATTTATTAAAGTTTAATTTTAGCAGAGTAGCTCCTCTATTAGCATTATGGGAAGGCCAGGGCACCAGGCTACTCCTCTAGTTGAATTTAAGATACCCGAGGTCAGGTCATGGTCAAAGAAGCCAATTCTTTCATTAATTTTTAGCCGAGTTGCGTAGCAAATCTCGGCTTTTAAATTGGCGAAGGGTGGGCGTCCAGGCGGGTGGGCGGTGGCCACAATTACTAGTAGCTTGTCCGGTCTCTAACTTTCATACTTTTTGGTGCATCTTTGTGAGACTTACATAACATGATCACATCCAAAATAGGAAGGTTCCTATTTATTTTGAGGTCAAAAGGTCAAAAGTCAAGGTCTTTTATTCACTATATACTGTAGATTTGAGCTTGCCTCTAACTTTTATACATATACTTGCTGTTGCATGTTTATCAGACTTCAAATCCTGATGACATTCAAGATTCATGTTGCTTTTGAAATCCAAAGGCCAACGGTCAAGGTCATTATCACACTAAATACCTATTGCGGCCATTCAAAGCTTCATACTTATAAACTATATTAAATACGTGCATGTTTTTACTTCGTGAATGCAAGCGTGCATAATTTTCCAAACTGCAACTCGGCCATGCGCATCTTTGATGCGTTTTCGTGATTTTTGAAATTATGCATTTCACCTACAATTATTGACTAAATCCATGTCAATCTAATTAAAATTAGATGTTAGATCCGCTCGCGTACTCGCATACACTGTTATGTACACTGTTATGTATGCGAGTACGCGAGCGGATCTAACATCTAATTTTAATTAGATTGAATCCATGTGTACATCTAGCACGTGTATATCAAAATTATCAAATATACGAATCAAAAATTATTATCAAATATAAATCGAGATTTCTATATCGAATATAAATAACAAGGTTACCAAACGTAAATAAATAACAAGATTATCGAATATAAATCAAAATTTTCGCATAACAAGAATATCGAAGATAAATCAAGATTTATCAGATGTAAATAAAAACCTTCGCATAGAAATATTAAGATTATCAAATATAATCAAAATTTTTGCATATGAATAACAATATTATCGAATATGATTAAAGAGTTTCGTATATAAATCAAGATTTGTATAATATTGCAACGTTTTACACACCGTAAGTGTATCTGTTCAATGCTGAATTTTTATATGCATACATACAGTAGTACATGCAACAAAATGTAGTCTGTATAATTGTCATTTGATAAAGCCAATTAAAGTACATGTACCAGAATAAAACATATCTATGAGATACACATGTTATAGCTTGAATATCTTGTATACCGTTTTTAAAAATCATTCTAATTTAGATCATTTCCTAAATGTACGCGGGATAAAATGAAATGTTGTATATTCTATATAGTAAATTTTATGTACTTTCTGTAAGTTATATGCACTGAAATATTCGCGTTGGAATAATGCTTAGAAATAAGACATAAAATAGTAGAATTGTTTGAAAAGCGCGGTATTTGTAGAATACGGACATTTCACTGGACACCGATAAAATCAATCTACTTCATGGATATACCCAAAGTTATATAATACTGGCATACACTGTGTTCCATGATATATGTAAATTATAAATGTAACAGGGACAGTCAACTTCCCCCTGCATTAGGCATGCTACTGGGCATGATGATTTGCATTTGCAGTCTATCTACAAACACGGGACACCACTGTCTTTGCCATTTTCAAGGTCGCTATATCAATTCTATAAACTGATTGTTTAAAGTAATTGGTTTATGGTTTTTAGATAAGAACGTCACAGTCATACACCAATTTTTTACGTTATTTGGCACAAAATCAATCATTTTATTAATCTGTGGATAAAGCTTGTACGAGTATTTTATGTAGCGCTGGGCATCGAAAAATGACAACATCTGCTTGTTTATAACTCCGTTATTGCTCATGAAATGCGTATAAATTATATTTTATATAAGCTATTGTCCTTATTTATATATTTTCCTTGCCATTGATGTATAAGACTTTAATAATCCACAAAATATACATCTGTGTAAACATAGCGGATGCATATTTTCTTACGCACGTATGACAGTAACACCAGTACCTTGCATACATATTTTAAAGATACCATAATCATGTTTTCTTCATTGTGAAACATGAGTTTACCGTGAATAAGGACTGTGCAGAAGGCACCATACCTATAGATTATATGTAGTGTATGTTCTTATACTAGTACATCGTTCACGTGAGCCCTACAAGTTCCCATTACACTACGACAATGGTATGATTAATGGTCAATAAATCATATGCACAAAGAAAATAAAAACATGTACTTCTAACCGCAATTTACCGTCCGCATTGGGGGGTTTACGGGGGCGGTTACAGGCGGACTTCTTCCCCACCCTTTACTGGTTTAAAGGGGGCGGTCACCCTTAATTTCCATCCACATTTGAAAAAGCAAGAGGGATTGAAGTAACACAATCATCACTTTTAAATTTAAAATTCATATCATGACATGAAGAGTGTCTGGTGACAGTGTACTTGAACGCGCTATTTTTATGTTGTTGTTACACGTGACGGGATTAATTGTATCTATAGTTGTCAGACAGAAGCTATATGTTCTGTAGAATGAATGGACGCAACTAATCAGCAATCATATGCATATCTTTTTTTACAAAATCAACAATCTCCAGGTTTTTTTTAAATATGGCGTGTGATTTTGTGTCGGAATATAACCTTTTGAAAAAGTCAACAGGTATTTATATATATGATTTTTTTCTCTGGTGATTTCAAACAACATGATCGCAGTAAAGGACTTCTATATACGAGATTTTGTACTTTACTTTTGGATAAAATTAACAACTCGATCAACACGAGTTCTGCTTGCGATAGTCCTGCATAATTAGCCTTTCTTCTGCACGGTCTAGTCCAGTTTTCAACCCTCTGCAACTTGTCAGTATCACACTTCTCAGGAGCAGATCCAGGATTTTTTTAAGGGGGGGGGGTTTCCATCATTAATTTTGGTTTTTAAAGTGGGGGTCCACCCACAAAATGTGTTTATTTTTACCTTTTTTAAATGGGGGGGGGGGGGGTCCGACCCCCCCCCCCTCCCCTGCCACTGCATGCAATACATAATATTATATTCGATTCATGAAAACAAAAACAGGTTGGACTATAATGCTGAAACAAGAAAATAGAATTATTTCTTATATGCTTTCAGACAAAACTTCCGTCCTTGAATATCAATGCCCCGAGAACATACCAGAGCAGTTTTGTTCTCATGAAGGACATAAAAGTTAGCAGCAAAAAGTGAAATGTTTAATTAAATGAGTGTAGAAAATAGCTTTTGTTTTTCGATAGGCATATTTTCGTCAATAAACTTGATTATTTTTCTGTACTATAAGATTAATACACTCGATTGTTTCATTATATAAAATTAATGTTTTATAAAAGGGTTTCAAGCATTATTTCTCTCTGCAAGCATCTAATTTTTTTTAATCCAATGTGCACCAGCAGCAGATTCGAGTCATTTTGGTAGAAATAGGTCAGTTAGTGAGCCTTTTGTAAGTATGAATTAAATTTGTCTACCACTGTTCTATAAAATCTCTAAATCTCTCTCTCTCTCTCTCTCTCTCTCTCTCTCTCTCTCTCTCTCTCTCTCTCTCTCAGGAATTTTGCTTGCTATCAATAATTGTTGTCAATTAGAGCGACGTTGATGCGAAAACAATGTTTTCTGGTTGGTCACGGAGATCTGGTTGTAAGGTTAGATTATATATATCTGCACCACTGAACTATTCAATGAAGGTCAACATTTTCCATGATTCATGATTTTTTTAATTATGTGGTATCTTATTCACGAGGGTTAAATTGTCGACGCATATGCGTTCACCACAGTGAATCTGGTCCTTTTTCACAAGATTTTTCATACTGCATCAACAGTGGATAGATCGCTGGACATTGCATTGTGCACTTAATTATAATTGCTATACACCCCCCCCCGAAGAAGGTAACAAATAATATAATGATAATTTGCATGTTCAAAATACATGTACAATTTATAATCATAAAAATATGTAAAGAAATATTTCCTGTGGAACCGTCCGGTGGGGATCCGGGTTAGAACAGATCCTCAGTACCCCCTTGCTTGTCGTAAGAAGCGACTAAATGGGGCGGTCCTTCGGATGAGACCGCAAAAACCGATGCCCCGTGCAGTGGCAGATTTAAGGGGGGGGGGGTGCGCAGCCGGCGCCCCCCCCAATTTTCAAATTTAAGGTAATTTGTGGTATCTTGTTCAGAAAAATGTACTAAACGATAAAAGAAGCAATAATTTCTTCCACTCCCGCAGAAATAAATGACAAAATCTTTTTATTTCTTGAATTACTTCATTGGGAGAACTTAATTTTTTTTCCCAGAAACCCTAAAAATTTGCGTCAAAATGACACCTTACAAAAATGATAGAAAATAGTACAAATGACTAAATAGGAGACATATTTCAAGCACTACAAAATCTGTACAATCCAGGAGCTTTCGGGGGCTTCGACCTCTGGACCCCCACCAGGGCTTTGCCCTGGATCCACTGGGAGCCTCATTGGCGGCCCCCAGACCCACTGCTTCATAAAGTGGCGGCCCCATAATAGCAATTCCTGGATCCGCCCCTGCCGTGCCGTCCAGCAGGTGTGGCATGATAAAAGACCCCTCCCAGCTCAAAGGCCATTTAAGCGCAGAGCATACGGTAGGCCTAAATTTTGCAGCCCTTCACCGGCATTGGTGACGTCTCCACATAAGTGAAATATTCTCGAGCAAGACGTTAAACAAGATACAATCAATTAATCAATTTCCCGTGGAGCCAAAACAATTTCACTCAATAAATCATCAAATTGCTCCTAAATTATAATAAACCGTCTGAAATTACATGACAGTGATATTAAACACCATTTTGACAAGTGCTATAAATAAAGTCCTTAGTATAAAGTATGAATCTTCAAAGTTCATTTTAAAATCATCTTCAATTTACCTGACAGCTTCTATGCATATTAAGTATGGTTCCACGTAAAATTCAGGCAAAATCGCATTTTCTTCACGAAATGACCCCAAACTTGCAAATGTATATGGAACTGTACTTAGAATGAACATCATTTGAAGTTTTAAAATCATAAATGCACATGAATTTTTATTCCGTGCAGAGACAAACATCTACTTATAAGAACTCTTGTGCATTTTTTTATCGTATACTAGTAGTTAACTACAAGGTAAAGGTTACTGGGTTTGATAATGATTATCTATCAGGAACCCCGTGTTTGTTTTAGATATCTGACTTATTTTCAGGAACACCGTGTTTATTTTAGATATCTGACTTATTTGCGACTATGCATATGAGAGGAGTGATATTGCGTATCTTGATATGCCAGTAATTTTCAAATACCACGCTTATGAAAATCAACTACTTATACCTTTTTACCTCACCCTGTAAATTCAACATTTGCGTGAATACCTTCAGGAGCTCTGTGTCTGTATTAAATATCTAACAAATTTACGACTATGCTATATACGTTATTTCCACCATCTGCTACATAAGTATGGAAGCTCAATAAGAACACAATTCAAAATAAAAATATAACAAGAAATGTTTCAGAAACATGCATGTTCCCACCAACCCCCACCCCCGTGGTGCAAAATTGAAAAGGGTTATACACATGTATCACTTGATTGATAGCAGTGCCAAAGAGTTCGAGATATCGAGCGAACAGTATCTTCCTTTATTATATGATTGAATAATTCCTAGCTCTCTAATTGGCTGAGATCCAACAATGTAGAAATCTTACTACGTTATGTTTACCTGCACGTGACCTTCCAGGTGAACATAATTATTGCTGTTTTTGAGGTCAATACGATGATTTAGCCACCTTCGAAGTACAATATTCACCGAGCCCTTCGGGCTCGTTGAATATTGTACTCCTCAGGTGTCTAAATCATCGTATTGACCTCAAAAAGATTGACCTTTGACCTTTCACCGTGTGACCTAAAAATCAATAGGGTTCATCTACAGTTTAGAATGTACCATGCAGTGTACCTGGTTTGGTGTCAATCAGGGAAATAGTTCTTAAAATATAGGCGACAATACAGTTTTTTCTAGTTTGACCCCTAATCTTTGACCAAGTGAACCCCAAATTTACAGAGATCATTTACTTCTTATGGTGTGGTGTACCAGTGTACCAAGTTTGATGTCTGACATGTAAAGGGTTCTCAAGATATTAAGCGGACAATATCTTTCTATGTCCAGAGTGGATTGATCCTTGATCCATGTCCATTGGACCTTAAAATCAATAGGGGTCATCTACTACTTTGATCGAACCATGCACTGTACCAAGTTTGATGTCTGTCAAGAAAAGGGTTCTCAAGATAATGAGCGACAGTATATTCCTATGTCTAGTTTGACCCTTGTCCTTTGACCATGCACGTGACCTCAAAATCAATAGGGGTCCTCTTCTACTCTTCTTTAAAGCATTTGATAATATCTCTTTTCCGCCGGGGGCTAAATGACAAAAAATTGGAAAGGCAATGCTCATCAGGAATTGCAGGATAAAATTTAAATTTAAAAGATTCTTACATGCAATCTTTGGATTTCCACTGTAAGACCTATCTGAACCATGGGTTGTCAGTCACTACAAATCTGCAGATTCTTTAGTATTACTTTGTTACCACATTAAATAGACATGTTCAAAATTTGAATGTACATTACATGTATCTGACAATCTTCCATATGTAAGTTTAATTTTATCTGAATTAGAGTTTTCCCCACGACTTTCAAAAACCACACCCTAACTTCCTTATTTCCCGATTATCTCCTCTTGAAATAGCATATGACCTTTCAATGAAATAAACTTGAATCTCTTACCAAAGAATATTTCATGCCAACTTTTGTTGAAACTGGGCGGCCTTACGGTACTTAGAACAAGAGGCCCATGGGCCACATCGCTCACCTGAGTCACCTTGGTCCATATCAGAAGACTTTCCATATATAATTGCATGTAAAACCGTAGTCCCTATTATGGCCCCAACCTACCCCTGGAGGCCATGGTTTTTGCAAACTTGAATCTACACTATGTCAGAAAGCTTTCATGTAAATGTGAACTTCTTTGGCCCAATGGTTCTTGAGAAGAAGATTTTTAAAGCTTTTTCCTATATATTTGTATGTAAAACTTTGATTCCCCCTTGTGGCCCCATCCTACCCCCAGGGGCCATGATTTGAACAAACTTGAATCTGCACTATGTCAGAAAGCTTTCATGTAAATATCAGCTTTTCTGGCTGAGTGGTTCTTGAGAAGAAGATTTTTAAAGATTTTCCCTATATATTTGTATGTAAAACTTTGATCCCCTATTGTGGCCCCATCCGACCCCCGGGGGGCAGGATTTTAACAAACTTGAATCTGCATTGTCAGAAAGCCTTCATGTAAATATCAGCTTTTCTGGCTGAGTGGTTCTTGAGAAGAAGATTTTTAAAGATTTTCTCTATATATTTGTATGTAAAACTTTGATCCCCTATTGTGGCCCCATCCGACCCCCGGGGGCCATCGTTTTAACAAAGTTGAATCTGCACTATATCAGGAAGCTTTCATGTAAATATCAGCTTTTCTGGCTCAGTGGTTCTTGAGAAGAAGATTTTTAAAGATTTTTCCTATATATTTGTATGTAAAACTTTGATCCCCTATTGTGGCTCCATCCGACCCCCGGGGGCCAGGATTTTAACAATTTAAAATCTGCACTATATCAGGAAGCTTTCATATAAATTTCAGCTTTTCTGGCTGAGTGGTTCTTGAGAAGAAGATTTTTAAAGATTTTTCCTATATATTTGTATGTAAAACTTTGATCCCCTATTGTGACCCCATCCGACCCCCGGGGGCCAGTATTTTAACAATTTAGAATCTGCACTACCTAATAAAGCTTATCTATAAATTTCATCTTTTCTGGCCTAGTGGTTCTTGAGAAGAAGATTTTTTAATGACCCTACTCTATTTTGATCTTTTCTTGATTATCTCCCCTTGGAAGGTGGCCTGGCCCTTTATTTTAACAATTTAGAATTCCCTTTACCTAAGGATGCTTTGAGCCAACTTTGGTTGAAATTGGCCCAGTGGTTTTTGAGAAGAAGTCAAACATGTTAAAAGTTTACAGACGGACAGACGGACGGACGCCGGAATACGGGTGATCAGAAAAGCTCACTTGAGCTTTTAGCTCAGGTGAGCTAAAAAGTCATTGAAAAAGGTTTTGCCAGACAGAAACAAAAGCAGAGCAAATCAGACACACAGGCGGTAAAAAAATCTTACTCTATATGACACGACAATACTTGATCATTGATATTCATGACGCATTTGTGGTTCTTGAGAAACTTGGAACCCTAATCGAGTACTGAGATCCCTTATGGCCCCTGAGGTCACAGCGCAAACCTGAATCTACAAAGCATGAAGTGCTAGCATATTGATTTCACACACTAGGCCTACATAGAGCCACGTGGTACTGGTTCTGGAGAATAATATCTAAAACTAAGTGTCCTTTACATCTACATTCTATATGCGAAATTTAAATCGCCTTCTCTTGCCCCAGGGTTCATGGTACGCGAGAACAAACTGGAATATACACTACATGAGGAAGTTTGACTAGTTATTTGATGAATTGTACAATTAGTGTTGTAGATTTTTCCTACACATTTCTAAGTAAAGTTTAACATTTGCACGACCTCGTGGCTATGGGTCGTGGTTTGAACAAATCTGAATCTTCGCAAGTCTAAGGTTTCCGATGTAGAGTAGAGTTTGGATCGGAAACCCTCGGCTGGCGAAGATGCTTCACCCACAGTGATATTCTGTGGCAAGGTTAGATATAGTGCAAAAAGTTAATAGCGGGCATACTAACAGACAGACGGGCATATGCATAATTTGGATAAAAAATGGTACACAACTTTCAATAATTCGTTTTATTTACCGGTGAGTTTCAAAGGATGTTGAGGGGAAAACTGAAGGTTACGCCGAAAACGGTTGATTATAGGCCTATAGGGCCTAATGTATTGTTAGCCTAATGTGAACATGTTTTTAAACATTCTTTTCTCTCTTTTTTCATATATTTCATATTCATTAAAAAGATACTTGTTTGTTTTATCTTTACGTGTTCCTTCTTTATTCATTTTATTTTATTTTTATTTTTATCTATTATTATTATCTTTTTTCTATTTTTTCTTTCTTTTTGTAGTGGGTTATGTGAACGACCCTGTGTATGATGTGGCTGCTCTGCTGAAAATGATCATGCCTGCTCTACAAAGAAGTTACATTCAAGAAAAATATGAGTTTGAAGCTAGTGAGTAATTTAAAATCTAATTAGTAATAATAAAAAGATGGTGAAGGAAAAAAAATTATTAGCAGAGCGTGGTTTCGATCCACGGACCTCTGGGTTATGGGCCCAGCACGCTTCCACTGCGCCACTCTGCTTGTTGACGATAATGGCGTAAGTTGAACAACATATTCTAAAAATAGGAAAGCCACGTACAGCATGCGAGATGTCACGAGATTTGCAAGGAACTTCGATTTATTTATGTTCTTCGTTAAGTTCATAGCTATATACATTATGCTTTATTGATGTAAAACCCCAAAATCCAAATTATCATTGTACATGATTTATATGGTAAGTTCAAATTTATTTTAACGTGGTGAGAAGCTTAGCATATTGTTATCATTTCGAATTATCTCGCATTCGTAAATGGTTCATTGTGAAAGTTTTCTGTTATAAATATTTTGAGAATTGGTAGGTACAATATATGTACACAAGACTCTTCCAACGTATATAGATGTATAAGGATGTAGCTATTACGTCTTTGGGTATCTTTATTCTGGAAAGTCGGTGCTTTGTAACTTACAAAGTTACAGATACAGTATGCTTTGCCATATTTTGTTATGTTTGATCTATTGTAACGTCCCGCTTGAGAATTTTTCACTCACATGGAGACGTCACCATTGAAGTGAAGGGCTGCAAAATTTAGGCCTATGCTCGGCGCTTACGGCCCTTGAGCAGGTCGGGATCTTTATTGTGCCACACCTGCTTTGAGACGGGACCTAGGTTTCTGCGATCTCATCCGAAGAACCGCCCAATTTAGTCGCCTCTTACGACAAGCAAGGGGTACTGAGGACCTATTCTAAGCCGGATTCTCACGGGATTGTTATGTTTAGACATTGTCAGATACGCTCCTATCATGCCTATGGAGAGAGTGTGTCCAAACAAAGTGTAATTAACTGTGGGTATTATCATGATTATATCCAAAAATTGCAAAATGAAACTACATTCAGATTGAAGTTTATAATGCTTATATTAGTCACAGGCAATTGCATCGCTTGGGGTGGAATTTACTTTATAAAGAGTGGTAAATTCGACCCCAAGCGATGCAATTGCCTGTGATGTTAGTAGATCAATGCATAACTAAGCCTATTCTCTTTAGACAAGGGGACAGGGTAACAAATTTGCAAGAAATATGGGAAATGACATTCATTTATTTATCATTATTTCTACTCACTGTGACACAACGAGTAGATGAAAATAGTATTTACTAGACTATTATTAAACTATAGCTAGCTAGCTAGAGTAAATTTGACGTGAACTCTTGATGGGGCGTCACGGTTTTGTGTAATTATTGCATGCATATATATAATATATATATTTATATTACAAATCACATTTTCCTCTATGAACCAACCAATTTCAGCACGGGACACAATCCGTTCATATTGACTATGAACTAGTTTAAAGCACAGGACAGAGAGAGCGTAATGATTTGGGGAAAAAAATACAATACAAAGATCTTGCAAAGTCACACTTCAAGTTAAGATTGTAAACTTTTGTGGATTATCATCCCAATCTTGTGATCTCCTAGCTCCAAAATACAGTGCACCGTGCAATGTTGATAAAAGGCAGGGTAAGACAAAGTGTGACGTCATGTCTATGTTTTGACGTACGTCACAATACAAGTGTGACATAGGTGGATCTTAGGAGTTTGTTTTATACAACAAAATATTTCCTGACTTATAGAAGCAATGTAAACAAACGGTGATTTAGTAAATGAATATAGATATAAGATTTGAACAGCACTTTTGAGCTGTTCATGATCAATATGAACAGATTTGGATTTGAAACAAATTCACTGTGAATCATGCTAGTGATTCACTAAGAATTTGTCTCAAATCCAAATCTGTTCATATTGACCATGAAAAGCTCAAAAGTGCTGTTCAATTCTTATATGCTTCAATCTTTTTCTTTTGGTTTTTCCTTAATAACTTTGTAATATTAACTTATCAAACAATAAAGATACAGTGAAACTTGTTTAATCCGAAATGCACTGGGAAACATTTTTTGTCTGAATACACAGTGTCTTTGAATAAATAGTGTAAAAACAATGAAAATATGAAATTGAGAATAAAAATAAGGGTCAGAATGCTCGGTGGAATGGATTACACAGGGGTCGGATTAGGGAGTTTTCACTCTAGTTTCAGTCATAAACTCTGAATGAAAATGGTCACTGCCCGATGACCTGAAGTTCGACCTGGAAAAAGGGGCGATCCTTTTAGACCTATGAACTGTGCACCACTCTCTGGGTTACAATTCCTGAATTAGACTTGACACATACTTCATGGTACTGATGTTTCAGATAATGAATAAATTTCAGACATTTGTTGACTAATCATGCTTTTGTTTTCCTTCTCTTTACAGGAGCTATGAATGTTATTGATTATGGACAGACAACCGAAGACCATCAAAGTCTATTGGTTCTGGTAAAACACACAGGACTGGTACTCTCTCAGCAGAAGTTCAGAAAACTATGGGAGCGGATTCAAAAGTTAAACACTGTTAGCATTCCAGGGCAAAAACGAAATGCTTGGGTTAGATATAAACAGGATTATCCGAAGGAGAATAATGAGTGGGGAGATTTCCAGGCTCACAGGAAGGTGTTAGGCCTGATATCAGTTGGAGAGTGTAGCACTGTAGAGGAGTTTGAGGAATTGTTTGACAGTTACAAGTGTGTCAAAGAAGAGTATGCAAATACATTGTATAATTCACGTCTCATCGTATTGGGAATGAATAGAGATGGTACACCTTTGAGTGAAGAAATTGATGATCAGTCATCACAGGAGAGGGCTGATAGTGAAGACAGCGGTGTTACCTCAGATGTCAGTCCTTCAGACAGTGTTGTTGAGCCAAGCAAACCTTTTCTCAAAGAATCAAAAAGTGACCCATCAAGTTCAATGACAAAGGATCGGGATGGTGAAATCACTTTCATTAATAAAAACTTACTGAAAAAACAGGAAAGTAGCCCATTGTACTCCAATTCTCCAATCTCCACTCCCCCTGGGACTCCTCCCTGCCGAAGACCTCACAGTAACAGTCTCACCAAAGAAAGCACTGGTGCTGAAGTGCTGTTCTTTCCAAGTATTTTGGACTGCCATGATTTAGAGGAGAAATTGAAAGAATTTGTTGTTTCATTATTTTTTGTTTTAGAGGGTAAGCGACTAGATCGTTCTTTTGAACGGCATGACAGGATTCAGCTTTTGTGTGCACCATTTGAAAGAAAGGACTATGTTGGATTAGACACAGACACCAAGTATGCTACTGTTTTAGAATACATGTATTGATACTTAAAGATGTGATAAAATCTTTATGTTATAATCATATAATGATTAGTACATGTACATGTATTTAAATTTTTTCAGTTTTCTAAAGCTGTGTAAACCTGTTTAGAAATATCTATTTTGTATTCATTAGGTCTTTCCGAAAAAAGTGTCAAGGAAGATTACGGAAGCATCTTGCTGACTTATGTTTACAAGCAGGGCTTCCAGGGGAGGCTATTTTGCATTATGAAACTGCAATAGACATTTTACGTCCAGTCAATGATGCCCTTTGGATAGGAGGTTTGTTTTCAGTTTCCTATGGGACTGCATGTGCATTGTATATATCCATGTCATATAGCTCTACATGTGTTTCTTCATTAGTATGAATTGTGAACATTCCACCCAGGGGACAATATACACAGCCTTGGTTGAGGCTATGCAGAGTTCTTGTTCTTGTTTCCAAGATGGAATTTCCTAATCTCACACAAGTAAATGATGAAGGGTTATTTTTCTCACATTTTACTCACAGTATAGGACATTATTTAGGAGGCTGTGAGAGAATTTAAAATGATCAAAATCCTCATTTGAACTTTAATACAAAAACATTAGACAATGAGAAAGAATATATCCAAAAATGGTTTATACTTTGTGTAAACTAAAGAATCGAAATTGCCCCCCCCCTCCCCCCCCCCCCTCCCCCCCCCCCCGGAAAGCTACATCAAATAGAAATACATAAGTATTTGAAGAATACAATACAAAATATCTTACTTAACAATGTAATGCAAAACATGAAAAATCAATAGAAATATATGACATCACAATCGATGACACATAGCAGTGTAAGACAGAAAATTCTCACTTGGATAATGGCAGTCTCACACAGGTGAATATGTGAGAAAGTGCAATCTTTACATGAACTTTGCCTCAGCTAAGTTGCAGAACTGTAGATCTTTCAGAGAAATAGGACTAGAGAGCTACAGATTAGGAAAAGCTCACTCAAAGGTTAATATTCGGATTACTGTAAAAGTGGTTATTTACGCTGGGGGTTAAGTATGTATTTTTCCACGTCCAACATTATGGGGGGGGGGGGGGGGGGGGGGGGGGGGGGGGTGTACACAGTAATAGAATATAATATGTATCATATCAAATATTTTCAAATATGTATAGTTATATGTGAGGGGGAAATTTATGTGCTTATTACATGAATGCGTAATTAGTGTAAAAATCCTCTAATATTCTAAGATTTCATTGCTTTAGGGATTTTCATAATACCCCTCCAAATAACTCTATATTTCAGCTTGTTATGAAGGTCTTTCATCAGCTGCTATCGCTGTCAACTTCCCAAGATCAGCTGCACTGTCTGGGCTACGCAGAAACTTTTATTCACTCTCAGCAAAGCGGGGCTCTTCAATGTTGACTGAAGCCAAATTGAGAGCTGGTAGTTTAAACAGCAAAAGCAATGGAATGGAAAGTGTGCCTGAGCATTTGTCTAAGGTGGTGCCGGATCCCACTGACATCATTGAAAAATACAGGGAAGCTTTGGTTAATTACGCCAAGGTAAGTTATAAGTATAGCCTAGTCGTTGATAAAGTGATAACCACATTTTCTGTTGGATAAACAGCATCTTCCCAAGTCCAGTGTTTCTGATCTGCTCGACTCCACACAAATATAGAGCAGAGCGGATCAGAAACCTGGGAAGATGGATAAAGAATAACAACAAAAAATGTAAGCTGATCCTTGAAGAGCTGAGGACCCTCCGAGATGGTAGTACGAGGGGATCATTTGTGTAGTAGGAAGCCAGTGCACTTGGAGGAAACCTGTATGTCTAAAGCATCATCATAAATGTACTCGTACACAACCACTGCTGATCGTGGGGATCAAACTTTTATCGCAGTGGTTAGAAACGAGTACTGATCCTACAGTGTACCTTAACACCTTTGTTATGTCATTTTATGTACGCTCACACCATCGTGTATTCCTGACGTTTGATTTAAACCAACTTTTATTCATGATGACTTTAGTTCGCCATTTACCAGTGATAAACTGGTTCATGGTGACTAATATTCAAAACCGAGGTAATCTTAAACAAATATGAGATATATCAAGGGACTGTTTCGTGGCGAGAAATATTAGTGATGATGAGGTTCTCACTGACCCCATGAAAATTTCTTGCAAACGAATAAAAAGTGATTTATAGTAATTAATCTGAAAGTTCCAGTTATTGAATTCATGTGTTTTTATTTTGTACAGTTCAGAAGTTAATCTGGAACAATTATTGAATTTATGTGTTTTTATTTTGTACAGTTCAGAAGTGCAGCAATGATTGAGATAGAACTTTGTTTGAAAGCCTGTAGATTTCTTACCATGCAAGGGGTAAGACAATTCTTATCAATGAGTAATAAAATTGTTTGAAACAAGTTGCTTACTTTCTTCTAGTTGGACTTTTTACATTCTATATGTAAGGAACTGGATTTCAGTAATTACTTAAATGCCTTTCTATGATTAAAAGCTGAAATATGTTTACTAGAATTCTGGATTTCATAGTTTACTTAATTATGATTTTCAAGTTTATGTAAAAAAAAAAAAGAAAAAAAAAAAAAAGAATTATTGTGATACATTATGATATTTAAAGAAAGAATATTATGCTGTAGCAGAAAGAATTCCTATATTCTGCAAATCACTAGATCATTAATCACATTAACCTATTATGTCATTGAATCTAGTACTCTTCTTGAATTTTGCTGAATTTTTTAGTTCACTTGAACTGATAATTAAACTGAGTTTTTCTGTATGAAGTTTGTATGTTGTCTGTCCAGTCTAATTAAGATTAGATTTGCTCTTCTGCTTACACATTCTCAATTTTGTGTAGCAAATGTTTAAGCAGATCAAAAGATGTTATGAAAAACTACAAGGGTGATATTAGTCAAAATTAAATGTAAGTATCATGTAATGCAGATTCATTATCCTTCACACCACGAAAGGGGTGTAGAGCATTTGTGTGTGATATTCACACTTTTTAAGCCCCTTATTATCACAAATTTGAAAAAATACCTAAAAAACTTACTGTCACTGAGTGTCTGTAGAGTCATCACGTCTCACCACTGCGTCTCGGATGAACTGAACCAGATAGTAAGAAGTTATAAACGTGTCTGTCGTTCACAGGTTATTTGCTTATACAGGGACATTATAACCAATTATTGTAATTTCCAGAGTATAATTTAATGATTGATAACAATTCACGGCAGATTTGATAAACAATAGACATTGCTGTTTTTTGCCATGCTACCTAGTGGTCTAATCTTGAACTTGTTTTCTAAAGGCTTGCAAATTGAGGAAACATAGAAGAATTCATCATTATCTCTTCCTTCCATTTACAGAATAAAATAACTGTTTGTTTAAAAAATCAATAAAATAATTAAGCAAATAAAGTACTTGTTATTTTAAAACAATTAGAAACTTATTGAAAACTTCAAAACGAGTAATTATGAAATCTTGAAATCTGTCTTCTGAAAAACCCAAAAATGTAAAAAAAAAAAAAAAAAAAAAAAAAATTAAAATGTAAAATCAAGTTAAAATGAAATTATAGATTGAATTCAAGTTTCTTTCACAACAATACCCTCGTATTCAGTCTTTGTCATTCCACACTACTAGACACTAGGGTGTAAGGATTGATAGTTTTAGTGCTGCAAACTCCTTTTTTATTTATGAGCAGGTGAGCTTTGTGACACAAAATGTACTTCTTTCAAATCAGCAGGATCTTGTCTGTAATTAAATAATGGCAATTGTGATTTTGTATATTCCAGAAATGTCTTCAAGCTTCCTCCTTTCTACAGAATGTCATTTACACAAACTACAACATCAGTGAGGAGGATAAGGTAATCAGTTACTCAAATAAATGAAGCTCTTCTGGTAGGTCTTTATACACAAGGCTTTACTGGTAGGTCTTTATACACAAAGCTTTTCTGGTAGGTCTTTTTACATGAAGCGCTTCTGGTAGGTCTTTATATATAAAGCGCTTCTGGTAGGCCTTTATGAACCTTTTTACAATGAAACTTTTGAAATTTTGGCTCAGTTTTAAAATCATGTCCACTAAGAAACCATATAAGAAAACTGTATGACTTGTAATTGGTTTCTTCTTAAAAAGATATAATAACACTTATAAAACAATATACAGTTAAAGTATATCATTGAGGAAGTTGGCAAGATTCCGGTTCCCCGAGAGCAAGCCAATATTTCCCAAGGCTAAACCAAGAGAAAGGACTTGCACGAAGGGAACTGTAGTTTTGCTGACTCCCTCATTGATATGCTTTCACTATTCTATTATATTTAAGCAAACATTAAAACCAGAATGAAATATGAAATTAATTTAATGTTTAAACCTGGGACCCCCGCTCTATGATTGTTAGGGTTTCGGCTCCATAGTGATCAGCTTGGGTGTGCATCCATCCTTGCAATGACAGTTTTCCAGACTTTTTGGGCCATCCATGCAGTTATTGAATTGAAAATTCATACATGAGGCTTAAAATAAAAATTAATTTGTTTGATGTACTTCGACCGACCCGTGAAATTTGCCCTGACCCAATCATTTTTTCCGCACTTGGAAATTTTTTTTGCTCCCTGGAAAGTAGACATTCTTCGAATTAGTTTTAAACTTGATGCCATTTTTTTATTTGGACTAGTTGTTTTACGAAATTTTTGTTATCAAAATGTCCTTTCGGTTCCATTTTCACTTTGATAATGACCATTTGTTAATCTGGGAACTTTTCAAACACTTTTCTATATGAACGATCAAATATACAGCATACTCCAAATTACCACATTATCTACTAACAAGATAGAGCAAGAAGCTACAAACTCCCCCGTCGAGGCCTGGTCGTATTTGTGTACACAAGTTTGAAAGCCATGTTACTTGAATAAAAAATCCAAAAAATGTCAGGGATTTGACAGTTTTCTGAACATTATTTGGCTATCTCAATAGCTGGTTTTCTGAACTTATGATATCAATGGCTTACAGATCAAGTTTGAGTCTCTTTAAGATAAAGTCACAAAGTGGGGCCCCTTCGTGCTGTTTTCATCACAATGATTTGCTGCTGTAAACTGGTTCTCATTGACTTATGTTCCAAGTATACGGTGACCAGTTAACCCATGATGCAATTCCATTTTATGCTGATGATTGATTAGATGTATATTGTTTAATGTCCCACTCAAGAATTTTTCACTCGTATGGAGACGTCACCATTGCCATTGAAGGGCTGTAAAATTTAGGCTTATGCTCAGTGCTTACGGCCTTTGAGCAGGGAGGGAGCTTTATCGTGCATACTGGGGCCTCAGTTTTAGCGGTCTCATGGGAAGGATCGCCCCATTTAGTCCCCTCCTACAACAAGCAAGGGGTACTGAGGACCTATTCTAACTGGGATCCCTGCGAGATGTTGAATATTCAGGATTCCATTTGGAATGTGTCAGCTTTTTCATTAGATAAAATGAAGATGCTATATGTTCTGAATAATTGACAAGGTATTATCAGTTCATGGAACTGACGTACCTTTTTGCAGGGAAATCGGTCATTTTTAAGATAATTTTCAGTGATTCAGCAAACTATATCAGTTAACTTTTATAGAATTAAAAATCAGGTTAAATACATGTATAATAAAATAAACTAATCAACTGTGAAGTACAGTTTTCAGCCTTAGTCAAATGTACTTGTAAAACAGGGCCATTATGTTTTAAGAGCTAAGGCAATCCAGTGAAATACTTTTAGTGTAAGTTTATTAACAATTTTAGAAAGTATATGAATAGGAAATACAGTGTACTGGGACAATCACCCCCACACCCCCCTCCCCCCATTATTTAAAGCATCTTTGTAGGCAATGTATTACAATGATTAAGTATTCCTTGACAATTCATCATGACTTGTATGTTGTGTAACTTACAGATAATCATGCACTGTACGCTCTCTGAATTGTATTCTGATATACAATGATTAAGTATTCCTTGACAATTCATCATGACTTGTATGTTGTATAACTTACAGATAATCAGATACTGTACGCTCTCTGAATTGTATTCTGATATTGGATTTCATCGAAAAGCTGCCTTCTTTAAACGAATTGCAGCCATGCAATGTGTGTCGTCCTCTCAGGCTACGCTACAGAACTGGGGTCAGTGCTACAGCCTTCTGATTCAGGCTCTGGAAGGTTACAACATACATCATAGCCCTAAAGACAAACTTAAAGGTGAATACAGTGTGTTGGAACATGTATGTTATTTGCAGTAATGTACTTATTTCTTCCCCCACCTCTGGATTAGAAATTGTTTTTGTCCATATACTTATTTCTCCCCCCACTTCTGGATTAGAAATTGTTTTTGTCCTTTTACTTATTTCTCTCTCAACCTCTGGATTAGAAATTGTTTTTGTCCACCCTAGTTTAATTACTGGTAAAATTTGTTGGGTGTAGGTACACTGTAATTGTTGGCTGATAAGCAGATTGCATGCTCTGGAGTAGAGACATTACAATTTTGACATCCTGTATGCGACACGTTGAACATATACACACAGGGTGCTTCTCCCCCATGTGTTGTTTTAAGAACACATGCAGCAGGGACCCAACAGGCGTACATATAAACGATGATTGATTGAAATGGGAAAACAAAAACCTTTCTTTTAGCATAATATAAAATTTACATTTTTTTATTCCTAAAACATGCAAAATATTTTTTTATTAATACATTTTTGAACCAATTCTTGAAGTCTACATAAATGCCATTAAAACAGACAGTACATATATTAATTTTGCACTCATATACGGTCATTTTTAGATCTATTTGTATTATTTTTGCACTGTAAAAATTATTAGGACAAAGCTCCTAATCCAAGATAAATTATCATTATATGTAGCATAAAAATACTATTAAAAAACAAAATTAAATGCTGATTTTTTGTTTGTTTTTATTTAGAATAAAAAAATTGGAAGTGTATTAAATATGCTAAATCCCAAGTATACCTGGTTTTAGTAGGTCCCTGATTTTATTTTTATACCCCCCGAACGAAGTTCTGGGGGGTATATAGGAATCACTCTGTCTGTCTGTCCGTCTGTCCGTCTGTCTGTCTGTGCAGATTCGTGTCCGGGCCATAACTTCTTTGTTCTTTGACTTAGGCATACCATATTTGGCACACAGGTAGATCACCATGAGACGATGTGTCAAGTACCTTCATGACCTCTATATGACCTTGACCCTTGACCTCAAGGTCAAAATTAAAGGTTTTTTTTACAATGGATTCGTGTCCGGGCCATAACTTCTTTGTTCTTTGACATAGGCATACCATATTTGACACATAAGTGTATCACCATGAGACGATGTGTCATGTACCTTCATGACCTCCATATGACCTTGACCTCAAGGTCAAAATTAAAGTTTTTTTACAATGGATTCGTGTCCGGGTCATAACTTCTTTGTTCTTTGACATAGGCATACCATATTTGACACATGAGTGTATCACCAGGAGACGATGTGTCATGTACCTTCATGACCTCCATATGACCTTGAACTCAAGGTCAAAATTAAAGGTTTTTACAATGGATTCATGTCCGGGCCATGACTTCTTTGTTCTTTGACATAGGTATATCATATTTGACACATGAGTGTATCACCATGAGACGATGTGTCGAGTACCTTCATGACCTGTATATGACCTTGAACTTTGACCTCAAGGTCAAAATTGATTATAGGGTTTTGACATAGTCATACCATAAGACATGGGTGTATCACCATGAGACTCTGTGTCATGTACATTCATGACCTCTTTATGACCTTGACCTTTGATCTCAAGGTCAAAATTATAGGTTTATGCCATGGATTTGTGTTCGGACTATATCTTCCATTTTCTTCTACAAATGCATACCATATTTTTACACTCAGGAAAGAGGTAATTTATACCTATTAACAACACCCTTTGGGAGATTGGGGTAAGCGGGGGGTATTCTTAGTGAGCATTGCTCACAGTACATCTTGTTCATTTTTTCTTAAATAATTTATTTAATATACCGGTATGTAATATGAGATAGCTGTCCATAAGCAAGCCGTACTCATTTTCTGCCGATGAATAAAATATCCATTGTACAGTTAGTTTGTCCTAACAGGTAAATAACGGTACTTAACACCGCGACGGTATAAATCTGTCCCGCAATGAAATCCTGTGGGGGGGATAGCGCGGGAAGGATTAACATACCGCGGGGGGAGCGCGGTCTAATACGGGATCCGCGTTGGCCGTACTGTATCATTTTATTGTTATTTTATTATATCATATACTGACATTACCACATTATGTAATGACTAACACACCACATTTTAAACAACATGTTCACTCACGTAATAATGATAAGTACTATGGCATTCCTTGCATACATTTTCTTTTTCTGTAATTTCAGGTTCTCATTCAGGATGGCCCATACTGCAATCAAGAGTGCTTAATGAACTCATTTTTTCTGCTCGCAAAATGGGTAAAATACCATTTGCAATCAGGTATGTCTTTACATCAAATACTTAAACCACCTTCTTTTAGTTTTTGTTTCACTTTTTAGCTCACCTGAGCTGAAAGCTCAAGTGAGCTTTTCTGATCACCCGTATCCGGCGTCCGTCCGTCCGTCTGTCCGTCTGTAAACTTTTCACATTTTCAACTTCTTCTCAACAACCACTGGGCCAATTTCAACCAAAGTTGGCACAAAGCATCCTTAGGTAAAGGGAATTCTAAATTGTTAAAATAAAGGGCCAGACCACCTTCCAAGGGGAGATAATCAAGAAAAGGTAAAAATAGGGTAGGGTCATTAAAAAATCTTCTTCTCAAGAACCACTGGGCCAGAAAAGATGAAATTTATAGATAAGCTTTATTAGGTAGTGCAAATTCTAAATTGTTAAAATCATGGCCCCCAGGGGTCAGATGGGGCCACAATAGGGGATCAAAGTTTTACATACAAATATATAGGGAAAATCTTTAAAAATCTTCTTCTCAAGAACCACTGAGCCAGAAAAGCTGAGATTTATATGAAAGCTTCCTTATATAATGCAGATTCTAAATTGTTAAAATCCTGGCCCCCGGGGGTCGGATGGGGCCACAATAGGGGTCAAAGTTTTACATACAAATATATAGGAAAAATCTTTAAAAATCTTCTTTCCAAGAACCACTAAACCAGAAAAGCTGAGATTTATATGAAAGCTTTCTGATATAGTACAGATTCTAAATTGTTAAAATCATGGCCCCCGGGGGTCGGATGGGGCCACAATAGGGGGTCAAAGTTTTACATACAAATATATAGGAAAAGTCTTTAAAAATCTTCTTCCCAAGAACCACTGAGCCAGAAAAGCTGAGATTTATATGAAAGCTTCCTGATATAGTACAGATTCTAAATTGTTAAAATCATGGCCCCTGGGGATCGGATGGGGCCACAATAGGGGGTCAAAGTTGGGGGTTTTTTTTGTTTTTTTTTTGTTTTGTTTTTTTGTTGTTTTTTTTTTTTGATATAGTGCAGATTCAAGTTATTTAAAATCATGGACCCCGGGGATTGGATGGGACCTCAAGGGGGGCATCAAAGTTTTACATACAAATTTATAGGAAAAATCTTTTAAAATCTTCTTCTCAAGAACCACTGAGCCAGAAAAGCTGAGGATTATATGAAAGCTTCCTGATATAGTGCAGATTATAAATTGTTAAGATCATGGCCCCCGGGGGTCGGATGGGGCCACAATAGGGGGTCAAAGTTTTACATACAAATATATAGGAAAAATCTTTGAAAATCTTCTTCCCAGTACCATTAAGCCAGAAAAGCTGAGATTTATATGAAAGCTTTCTGATATAGTGCAGATTCAGGTTTGTTAAAATCATGCCCCCCCCCCCCTGGGGTAGGATGGGGCCACAATAGGGGATCAAAGTTTTACATACAAATATATAGGGAAAATCTTTAAAAATTTTCTTCTCAAGAACCATTGGGCCAAAGAAGTTCACATTTACATGAAAGCTTTCTGACATAGTGTAGATTCAAGTTTGCAAAAACCATGGCCTCCAGGGGTAGGTTTGGGGCCATAATAGGGACTACGGTTTTACAAGCAAATAGATATGGAAAATCTTCTGATATGGACCAAGGTGACTCAGGTGAGCGATGTGGACCATGGGCCTCTTGTTTTTTTTATAACTGCAGAACTGTACTTCTCTTGGAAAATTTTTGGATTGACCAGAGAGCTACAGATCCACCCCTTATAAAAACTTTAATTTACAATGCATTTTTTTCTGTACATGATTCAGGTCTGTATTTTTATGTTTCCCCTCTTCCAGGGGGAGGCATATTGTTTTTGTACTTTTTGTCTGTCTGTCTGGGCGTCCATCTGTCTGTCACAAAATCTTGTGAATGCTTCTCCTCCTGTATGGCTTATTTGATAAATTTGAAACTTTGTACAATGCATCATTGCCATTTGCAAATGTGCATATTGTTGGGACAGGAGGATCCAATTGTTATTCTTAAAGTTATAGAGGATCTAGGGGGTTGAGGGTGTAAAATAGCTTGTGAAATCTTCTCCTCCTATGTGGCTTATCAGAGTTGATAATGTCTATGTTCCTGTCCATGCTTCTCCTCTATACCATGCAGTACATCAAGGGGAGGAAATTTCATCTGGAACACTTCCAATTTGGGGATCTGGGGAGACATTTGTTTTTCATAAAAACAATTCCTAGTTCTATTCTGCTTAAAAAATGCAATATAGTATTACCTTTTTTTCGGTGTGTGTGTGTGTCAGATTTCTAGATCTGCTTTAGGTATGCTTTGCATTTGCTATAGCAGACTCTAGAAACCAGATGCAAAGTCGGCTTTCATCTGCCTTCTATTGGGTTATGTTTGGTTTGGACTGTACTTTGCAAAAATGTTACTTATGACCAGAATCAGAAGTAATGAATATCCTTTTTGACTTCAACAGTTTTAAAGATGGTTCATACTTGCATCATCCACAACAGCACTTCAAGTTTTGTTTTATGTTGTGTGATACTTGGGTTGTTGTTAAAACTCATGGGCCTCTTGTTAATAAAAACTATTCAAGAAGTAAAAAATGTTTCACTAACTTATCAAATTTATTGTATTTGAAATTCTTTGAATTTTCATTGAGTCATTGGAAGAGAATTCCAGACATTATATCGTTAATTAATTAGGTGTTCGTTTAAATTTCAGACACACTACCTTCATGATACACTCCTTACATCAGTATTTGCCAGTGACAGAGAAGAAGGACATTTGCCGAACGCTTGAGCAGTTGACTGCCCAGTCGGATGGGAATTCCCAGTCTCTTGTCCTGGACAATGGCATGATACTACCCCCGATACCATTTACCAGTGTACCTTATGTTAAGTGAGTGGTCAGTCAACTCTCCCAGGTTTGCTGGGAAATTCCCAGTTTTGAGGGTCTCTCTTTGAAGTATTGCTCTATAGATCTAACTTTAATCTCCTGGTTCATGAAAATTTATGTAAACAAAGGCAAGTCAGACAGAAATGATACTACCCCGTTACCATTTATCAGTGTACCTAATGTTAAGTGAGTGGTCAGTTAACTCTCCCAGGTTTGCTGGGAATTTCACAGTTTGAGGGTCTGTCTCAGAAGTACTGATCTATAGATCTAACTTTAATCTCCCGTTTCATAAAAATTAATGTAAAACAAAGGCATGTCAGACAGAAATGATTCTCATGATGTGGAAATAATTATATATTATGGATTAGTGGGATAAGACCAAAATTTATCCATCTCAGGGAGGGGTGTGTGTGCAAATTTGAAGGGTTGATTTTTTCATAAAAATGGATTCTAATGAGAATTGTAAGGGTATCTCTGCAGATGTTTTACCCTGATTACCTTTTTTATGTGTAGAAGAAGGTGAAAAATTATTTCAAAATCTTCTTTAGTGTATCCAAATGGTATTTACCCCCTGCTGGAGCAAAGTGGAACCACACTGAAATGTAGGCTTTAAAATTCTGGGGAAAACAAAAGCTGTTGTTACCATTTGGGATCCAAGTCTAGAATCTTTATGCTTTCGACTTTTTGAAATAGAGTGTTTTAAGGTTCATGTCTTGTACTCAGAACTACAATAATGTAAACAGAAGTATCACAGACATCTTATCTTTTTGTGAAAATGTCACTTTATCACTTGCAGGTCTTTCAAACTGATCAGGATGCAACCACATCTGGAGCCAGTCAAATTAAAGAGACAAGGAGAATCCACTAATTCAGGGCCTTTCATCTTTACACCATTAAATTTAGGAATGCAGAGAAATGCCAAGGAGGAGGGGGAAATTGGTCAGTAATAGTAATGATGCTATTTATATCTTATGTACCAGTCAATCTTTATGCCTCTGAAATTGAATGTTTGGACATAAGATTTTTTGGCTTGGTTTTTCTTAAACTTGGTATTATCTTTTGAAAAAGACTTGGAAGTTCATATTTATTGAACTGAAAGGCAAATGGAAAACTTTATTGCAGGTCAAAGATGAAAGTCAAAAGTTTAATTTTCTATCATATGTATAAACATGCTTGCTTGGGAACATAGTATTTTGCAAATGCATCTTGTTCATTTTGAGTAAATTTTTATGACCTATTGCAATTGGTTGTCGTCCGTCGACATGCGTCATCCATTGTGCGTTAACAATTGAACATTTTTCACTTCTTCTTGATAACTACTACTCCAATTCTTTTCAAATTAGGTATAAAGCATCTTTGGGACAAGGGGGGCATAAATTTTAAATTTCAGGACTCCTGCAAGCCAGGGGCCTTAGGGATGGGGCAAAAACTGCCAAAAATTGACCAATTTTCAAAAATCTTCTCAACAGCTGTACATGAAAATCTAGCATGAAAATAAGTGATGAATATTGCAGCTATCACAGACTTTGGATAAAACAATAAAAATTTATGAAACATTTCATTTTAATATTTTATTTGACGTTTATTTGGATATTTTGTAACTTGCATGCATCAGTAAATTCCATTACATTCAGATATTGGAACGATATGAGATACATATTGTAACTGCTATAAAGTGTGTTTAAGTGGCATTCTACTGCATACATTTGAGTTAAACTGCACCTGACCTTTGTGATATATAAATGTCAACCTCTTGACAAAGAAACTTTTAATGTAAGTTCATTGCTTAAAGCTAGAATGCTATTGAATTTTTTGTATCAGAATCCAAGGTGTTACTGATGGACAGATTTAAATCTTTACGCAAGACATAAACACTCTTTATTTTGACAACTCTACCTTCAGCTTTCCATTTGAATGCATTTATATTGCAATGGGCAGTACATGTAGATATACAATGTGATTGTGGTAAGTTTCTGAAATTGAAATTAAATATGTTAGTATTTTTCAGACTTTTGTTTGGTGGCCCGTGATGTATGTGAAGTGCAGTTACAAGTTTTCAATCCATTACCAGATGAACTGAAAGTGAACCAGATGGCAAGTAGTTAGATGACCCCTCTCTATCAAAAACTGATAAACACCATTGTAGATGGACTTTGTTTTTCTGGATTTACAAAGCTCGTTATTCAACTATAGTTATTTTAAGATTTGCGGTTAAAGTTCTGATGCTTTAAGAATTTAGATTTGAGAAATAGATTGTGTATTGTGGATCATCAAACTGAAAATTTTGGATGGCGGGCAGTATTTTCATAGAATTGTTAAATAAAATATTTCAAATGAAATAAATGAGTAAGAAATTCAGGCAAGTGATAAAATATCTCTAAAACGATGCCATAACTATGATGAAGTTTTGAAGTGTGTGTTGAAAATATAATGGAAAACTTTTAGTAAATTTCTTTTAGATCAAAGCCTAATATCAGTAGTTCTTGAATTTTAAAAGACTGCAAGCAAACTTTTGTGTTCTAAAGAGGATGCAGATGAAACCAAAATTTAACACGTTTTCAAAAAATAATGAATGTTCGTATTTCAAAGAATTGAAGTGTTTGTAAACTGCCCCAAGTAAAATAAGCTTCATTCCTTAAATGATTTGGACAAGAGTCGGAAAAACTGGTAACTTGCAAGCCACACTTACAGTAGTGGGATTTGTGTCATCAGTTTTCTAGAAAAACGTTTCCAAGCTGTAGTTGTGGATCAAAGGTCACAGGGAAAGCATACAATAATATCATGGAATATTTACACTTCCAATGTTTTTGCCTTTGATATCTTTACAAATTGTACTTACAGCCATTTCCTCGTGAATATGCTGCAGTTGTAAACAATTGACATAAGAATCTTGATAAATATAGAACATTTATTTTAACAGCTGGGAATTTTGAAATTTTGAAAGAAATGAAAGTAGAATGTTGATAATTATGAGAAATAGATTTAGTTTTTGAAAAGACGTTAGGGTATGAACTGATTTACTTAATGAAGTATGCTAGCATGAAGCATCGCAGTTCATACTTGTATTTTCAAAAATGAAATTCATATCTTAGAAAGACACTTTGTGTAAGTGATGTATTACTAAAGCAGTAATGGAAGAAGTGGACTTGAATTCATGTTGACTTCCTCTTAAATTTGATAGGTTAACGTATTAAATGTACATGAAAAAAGAAGTTATAAGTGATGTTGAAAGTACAGTGCTAATATATTATCAACAGGAGTTTTGGGTTGTCCTTTTCAGGGCTTAATAGTGGATGGAGTGGAAATGGAGACCTACCCCAGTAACCCCTCCATCCCAGCAGAGACTGGGCCTTATCTAGTCAAGTTGTTATGTCGACCCAAGACCGAGGGAGAATTGGTTATCCTAGGTAACATTTTGTATCTTATTTATCACAGTGAAGAATATACTGATATATTTACATTTGCAATGCTTTTGGCATTAAATTTTGATTCCTTATGAACATGATATAGTTGTTAACAATGCATGTATGAAAACAGATAAATATTGTACATCTATTTCAATGGCTGGGAATTGCAACGGAAATGAAAGGAAAAAGTAAATATCAGAAATAAACTTCATTTTTGAAAATACTTGAAGATCTGAACTACAATTTTCCACACTGGCATATTTTGTCATGAAGCACTGATACATTGCATGAAGTATGCTGGTATGAAGTACCTTTTCGTATTTTCAAAAATGAAATTTCTATCTTAAATGTAAGTTATTGTGTGAAATGAAGACAGAGGGAGAATTTGTATCTACTATAACACAGTGAAGCATATACTGATATGTAAGCCCCAAAACCAGGGGGATTTAGTTTTCCAGATTCAAAATTCATGATTTTGCTCTAGAATTTCAAAACATATGTAGAAGATTATTTGGGCTGATGTTTTTTCTTTTACCGATGATGTTTTTTCGATTGTAAATAAATGCAAAGTATTGCACTTAACATGCAAGGAATTTCAAATATAGGAATACTGAATTTCTTGCGAAAAAGTAACAAACAAGAGTTCGGGGAGAGAAAAAAAAAAGAATAAAAGGCTTTGGGAGTTTTCGCACAGTACATTATCCGCATGTGTAAGTGTACTGTTAAGCATTAGAGTACCATAATATATTGATACACAATGAAAGGTGAAGATAACGAACAGTGATCAATCTCATAACTCCTATAAGCAATACAAAATAGAGAGTTGAGCAAACACGGACCCCTGGATATACCAGAGGTGGGATCAGGTGCCTAGGAGGAGTAAGCATCCCCTGTCGACCTGTCACACCCACCGTGAGCTCTATATCTTGATCAGGTAAACAGAGTTATCTGTAGTCAAAATCAGTGTTTCCAAGAATGGCCTAACAATCGGTATGAAACACAATGTAATAGAAAACATTTTAACAATCACTCAGTGACAAACCATACAGCATTTAACAGTCCGATATTCACCATGGCTACTGAGCAAATATTCCATCTCTACATGTCTCGGGCAGGTTACTTTACCAACATCATGGGTGTCAAGAGTTACTGTAAACTGAGGGATCTGGAGCAGATGAACTTTGACAAACTTATTGTCAATGTTGTCCCCCAACTTCCTCAAATCCAGCTAACAACTTCATTGCCCAAGGCAGACAACTTCCTGTCCGGAGACAACAGTGAATATGTTGTGACAAGTGGAACAACAGTCTTGTATTCAGGACAAAGGTTGGAAATTAAAGATCAATTGCATGAGAAAGAATGAAAAAGTGTGTTAATGGTTGTCATTAAAAAAAAATCGCTGGTGAAGTCAGATTCTATATCCACAAGATAAGTTCATAAAAATATTTTCAATCTGCTTTCTAGCATAGAATGCCTGGTCACAATACAAAACAATAGTTTCCAGCCAGTGGAGCATGTGGATGTAGAAACCATCTGTAAAACGGATGAGAAAGGTAAGGACATGCATTTGGACTGTAAGATTGGAGTCCTCCTGTGATGTACATGATGTAAATTAATATAACAAAACTCTTTGTCATATTGCGGCTAAGAGTGACATGTTTTGTACATTGTAATCTACATGACAGTGGATTTTTTTTACAGACTTTTTGTCCCAGGTTTTCCAGTGGAGTGTGGAAAACATTCAGTCTCAGCTGCCATTACAGCTCAATGGCATCATGTGCTTTACTCTATGCATTAATGGGGTGTCAGAATTTCTGTCTGAAAATTCAAGTGAAACTGCTGAAGCACAGGTAAGAAAAAAACTCTCGTACAGCATAGTCATAATGTACATTCTTTCATGTTTATATAATAACTTAATTACAGGCTTGGTATTTTCTACACTTATTTATTTTGACTTGGTGACCTTTGACCTACTTGTAGAAAATTTGAATATAAGCCATATCTTTAAAATTGTAGGAGGAACTGCTTTTATATTTAGCATGTGCTTTTTTTTTTTAAAAGACCTTTCCAACAATACCACATTTATTGTCATGTACCAAATACGCTGAAAGAGAATTAATGACAACATCAAACTTCAAAACATTAAAAAATCTATGTATATTTATTTCTAAAATCCAGGAGTTAGTCTGTTGTCCTCCCTAACATGTATATTTATCAAATTCCCAAATCTTTGTATGCATTATGCCCCCACTGCTATTTTGTGCTAATGAACATATATGTGCATGTATTATTTATATATACATGTATTTGTACCCATGGCAGTATTGTTTATCTAATTACAAAATCAAACCTATGTACCTCATGTACCATTGTGAATGGTTTGAAAGAATGAATGAAATGAATAACAATGAGACAGTAATTTTGAGAATTGAAAGATATGCCAAGGAAACTTTTGTGTAAAACAACTGGAAATTGTGACGATTGCGCTCTGGATAGTTCATTATGTATGGGAAATTTGTCTGTAAACTTTTCACATTTTAAACTTCTCAATGCTAGAATCACTGGGCTTCTTCAAGTTTGTTCAGACAAGGGCCTCCAGGGTTAAGGGCAATCCCCTCATGAGCCATTAGGGTACTGATATTTAAGCATCCTTATGTAATATACACACTGATTCCCCAGGGATTTGGATGATGGGTTGGTTGTATATTTTTCACTCATATGGAGATGTCACCATTGCCAGTGAAGGGCTGCAAAATTTAGGTCAATGCTCTCTGCTCCTACTGCCTTTATAGTATCACACCTGCTGCTGTATCATCCGAAGGACCCCCCCCCCCCCCCCCCCCCCCACACCACCACCACCACCACCACCACCACCCCATTTAGTCGCTTCTTATGTCGAGCAAGGGATACTGAGGACCAGAACTTAGATGTTGTCACAAAGGGAAATCAAAATTTTACATAGAGTCAAAAAATTATTTTAATCTTCATCCCAAGAATGGCAGGGGTACAGTGTGACGAAATGATAGGCAAACATCCGAGAGTTGTTCACTCTAAACCTTTGGGATGCTAGATTTGACAAGAATAGGGATTTATTGTTTTACTTGGGAATACAAGTACATTGTATATAGGAAATCTCTTCTAAACCAGAAAGGCACAATTTATAAAATTGATAGTGTCTTCGCAAAGTGTAGATTCATTTTTGTACACACCCTACACCTGGGCCATCATAGGGGTTTGAAAATTTACACCAGAGTAAATAGGAAAAAATCACAAGAGTGCAGTCATTAAAATGATATGCATACCTCTTCCTGTAATGTAGATTGAAGTTTGTTTACACCGTCCACTAGAGGAAGGAAGGGGAATAATTAGCATTTAATGTTTAACTTGTAGTAGCTCAGTGAGCAATGTGGTTCAGGAAGCTCTTTTTGTATATGATAGTGTGTGGAGTGCCTGCTGCGTGTTGAATACAGTGGAGGTCCGGGGCTTGAAGCCAGTTACTGTCGACAGTGTGCTGTCAATTTGTCAGTTGATATATATCCGTCTGTAATCATCCAAGCTTGGGATACACTTCCTGCTGAAAGGTAACATGGTTTTATGCATCTAATGATTAACAGAACTTGTATATCACTCAAGAGAAAACAGACCCATTTAACAATTGTTTTACTGTCTGTTACAATTTTGGTTTTAGCAGAGTTGCAACAGTTTCAAACTTGGCTTTTACATGGTGAATGGTGTCTGAATGTTCAAATGTGCATATTCCACTATTCTTTGCAGCACCTTGAGCTTTATCATTGAAACTTTACATGATCAATCTCTATTATACCCTTTACAAAGTTTAGAGGGTATGTAGTTAAAAATTACTCTCTGTCTCGTGCCGTCTGGTTATAAAGTTTTAGAAATTTGCAGAAACTGAATTGATTCAACTTTCACAAACAGTGAGTTCATGGGACATCTCTATACAGACCCTAAAGCGTACTATTACACCTCCAAAGCATTTGATTTCGTGCAAACTGTTCATCATTCCTTGCAAACCATTCCGCATTCTGTGCAAATGATTCAGTGTTTCATGCAAACCTTTTTGTGCAAGAATGGTTTCATGCAAAGTGTTTCATGTGTGGAAAATGGTGGACTTTCTACAATAAAAATTCAGCAAATTCTCACAACAAATTATGATATTAAAACCGCAAGCAGAGCAAAATTTGATAAATTTGTAGCTCTTGTCAAAGCAATTTCAATACATGAAGATTTTTTTAGCAATTGGTCTGCATCTGTCACCATGTGTCGTCCATCATCGTGTGTTAACATCATCATGTGTTAACATCATCGTGTGTTAACATCATCGTGTGTTAACAATTGAACATTTTTAAATTCTTGATAACTACCTTTCCAATTCTTTTCAAATTTGGTATGAAGCATCTTTGGGTCAAGGGGGGCATAAATTGTAAATTCAGGACTCCTGCACTCCCGAAGCCTTAGACTGCAAAAACTGCCAAAAATTTACCAATTTTCACAAATCTTTTTCTCTGCAACCATACGTATGTGAGAAAAACTAAATGCTTAGTGATGTAGAGCAGGAAGACTTCTGCCAAAATTGTAAAATTCATGATCCCCGGGGTAGGGGTTCTGACCCCAGGGTAAGGCTTAAATGCAAATATGAGACTCCATGTATGGGCTATGATACTCAGGTGACTGTTAAGGCCCATGGGCATCTTGTATTAGATCAATACATGTATGTTATCATTAGGATATTCTTTTTTGTAGGTGTGATCATTGTTACCTTTTCTTCAACTTCCTTAATGCAACAGACGAAGGTCTTTTGATAAAGCATTCTACTGAAGAGGCTGTTCATATCTTGCCAGGATGCACTGAATGGTACTTGATACCTGTAATGATTGACATTTAATTGCTTGTCTAAGACATATATACATGGGTGGATATAAAAATGTACTCGAACAATAGCATGAAATTTTAAAGATCACTACTTTTGCCAAAACTAAAACAAATTTGTTCAACCACCACGAAACCTTTGTTAATTTGAGTTGGTCTAAATATTTATCATCAACAGTTACTATGCTTTATTAGATTGTACCTACATTTAGATTTTCATTTACCCAACAGGGAGATTAGTTTAGTCTAGTTGATATTGATGCCTCCAAACTGACTGTTGGAAATGTTTGGGAGATAACTGTTAATTTTTATTGTAGGATAGCAATTGAAATAGAAAGATGTGAATTTCCCTCATTGCCAGATTCAACTCATCTAAGAAACCGTGTGAAACAAAACCAAACAGCAAACCATTATAGCACATATTTGAATCAGTTCATAGATATCCGATGGGAAATTGTATCCTTTCACTATGATCACAATAGAGTTCAACGGAATTTGTTTGCAAATTGATATCTTATATTGTGATTGTACATTTCTTTTTGTTTATATATGAAACTGATTTCTCATTTTGATTACCCAAGTCTCTCAAAAGACCTATTGCGATCTCTCCATCATCGTGTGTTAATTGCACATTAACATTAAAATATTTTCAAATTCTTCTGTTATATTCATGGGCCAGTTAAAAAGAAGTTCTTTTTATGCTCCCTGAAATTTTTTGGGGGAAGCATATAGTTGTCGTTGTGTCTGTCCATCCGTCGTAGCTCATATCTCCTAAACCTTTAATCAGAAATTTATCATAAATAATCACAAATATTCCATGGGACAGGGACTTTTGGACCAAGGTCATTTATGAAAGGTCAAGGTCATTCAGAACATATTCCTAATGTGAGGAAAAGTTCCTTATTAGTCTCCTACCAGTTTGTAAAACTGAATGGGACTATAGCTTTCTGTTTGTCTATCTGTCAGTCTGTCTCATTGTTTTCTAGACTTTTTTCTGTCATGCTTTAAAACTTGCAGTGTAGTGATGGACAAGTGTTAAAGTAATTCATTTTTATATCTTACGATTTTATATTCGAGATTGTGTTCTGATGGAAAGGCTGTAAAAGTAGGACATCTGAATAGAGGCAGTTCATGAAACTTGGTTGCTGATTGTGTAAAAAATTACCTCACTTATTTTACATTTTAAGCTCATTAATTACAAAAGGATCATATCATTGAAAATATATATTAAATCTGTTAATCACATGAGTATTTTTCTGTAATTTTGGTGACCGAAGTGTGATCAGTTGGCAAGACTCAATTTACCGTATTCCTGCAATCGGACTGAAATTGTGGGTATTTGAAATCGGCCTTCGAACAGTTGATAACAAGTAGTATTATGCACAGGGTTCAGAAGTCCTTTATAAGTATTTAAAATGCAGATTGAATGTTATAATCGGTGTGTTGTTTTGTGTTCCAGTTGCACGATTATTCAAATATTTCCCCTGCATATTTTGTGCAAAGATGATGACCCAGATTTTATGCTTTTTGAACTGCATCAAAACTATGCTAACAGTATTTCAAACGATGACGGAGTACCAAATTTCTTCAGTTGTTTTTATGAATATAGTTATCAAACCCAAATTTAGAATATATGCTACATGTTTATGAATTGAATTTCAAAATTATAGAGTTCTGACTAAGACTATTTCATACCTGTGGAAAACTACATGGCTTGCGTCAACTGCATGAACAACAAAACAAACTAATTTGGTACTGGTAAACATAGTGACTTGGTATTCATGATTTAGGTCACAGTTCAAGGTCAAAGAACATCAAATGTACATTATCTCTAATATTACATCCGGGACACGTTATGCAATACTTTCAGAATGCTTGTTTCAATAGTTTTTGAACAGTTATTGATCATATATCACACAAATAAGTAATAGACAAATGGATTTCAGACAAAGGTCACTCAAGGACATTTATAAGGGTCAAGGTCACTCAGAACAAATACATTATATGAAAAAAACCTTCATTTCCACAATATTTTAACAGTTATTGATCATTGTGCAAGTCATTAGTCATATGAAGTAGTTCATTGGTTAGATGCAGTTCGGGGAGCATCCATCAGGTTTACTGATATTCTTGTGTTTTTTAACCAGAATTTGCATTTAGCATCAGTGATATGTGAGGGGGTAAAATATGTGAATTTGGAGGCCACTGCCCTTCTGGGGCTTAGGAGCAGAGCCAAAACTTAAAGAAAAATGCAAACTTAAAAAAAACCCTGTGTTTACTCTAATAGACAAACTGTATACATAGCCATCATTTCACCAAGAACATGCAACTTGTTAGAAGTTGTACTAACCACAACCATTAATTGTAACCAGACAGCATGTCATTGATCAATGTCAATTAGCCAAATCAAAGTGATATTTGTCTCAGGGCATTACTTTGTTATGGAGAAATATTTGAAACTTGTATTTGTATATTTGGCAGAAAGTTTTATATAACAAAATAAGTGTGGCAAAGATCAAGCTCCCTAATAAAAAATATTTGTCCAAGTGATATTTTTTGTATTAGAGAGAAAACATTGTAAGAAATGAACATCACTTTTGACCATGCAGTTCTCCAAGTTTTAAAAATGCACTCATTGCACCAACAACGTGCAACACTTCTGATACATGCATAAGTTTGTTTTTGTTGTTGTTGTACTCAGATGACTGTTAATGCTCGTGGACCTCTTGAGTATTAAAAATTTAATTTTTGTAGATTCAGGAATTTTCCTTAACTTTTATACAGCCCTCTATAAAGGCCAATGGGAAAGTCTCCATAGACTATATTGAATGGTCTGAAGAGCAACTTAATCAGATTCGGATTTCTCCAATTGGATGGGGTAATTTTTAGAAGTCTGTACTTATATTGCAGGAATAAAATTAAATACTCTGGAATTAGGTAGACTAGAACAAACCTCATTGCAAAGCACAGGTCTTCTGACTTGAATATAGTCTACAAATTAGAGTAAAGCATGAGGGCAAAGTATGGCAGGTCAAACATCGCAATATTTGATCTTTTACATCTGTATTCTATATTTTTAGCTCACCTGGCTCAAGTGAGCTTTTCTGATCAAAATTTGTCCGTTGTCTGTCCAGAACCATTGGGCCAATTTCAACCAAACTTGGCACAAAGTATCCTTGGGTAAAAGGATTTCAAGTTTGTTCAAATGAAGGACCATGCCCCCTTCAAAGGGAAGATAATCACAAAAATGCAAAAAATAGGGTGGGGTTATTTAAAAATTTTCTTCTCAAGAACCACTGGGTCAGAGGAGCTGAAATTTGAAAGCTTCCTGACATATTGCAGATTCAAGTTTGTTAAAATTATGGTTCCCGGGGGTAGGATGGGGCCACAATAGGGGATCAAAGTTTTACATACAAATATATAGGGAGAAAATCTTTAAAAATCTTCTCAAGAACTGTTGGGCCAAAGAAGTTTTCATATATATGAAAGCTTCCTGACATAGTGCAGATTCAAGTTTGTAAAAATCTTGGGCCCTGGCGGTAGGTCGGGGCCACAATAGGGATCAATGTTTCACATGCGAATATATAGGGAAAATCTTTAGAGCCAAGGTGACTCAGGTGAGCAATGTAGCCCATGGGCCTCTTGTTTCTAGTTTCCATTTGATTCCCATTTTTGAATATGACATCAAAGTTCGTGAGTTTGACTATGATTAGGCATGTGATAAATAGCTGATATGATGAGTGATTTTTGTCCATTTGATAGAAAATGTATTTATGATGTTGTACATTCTAGGATTACAATGTATGACTTCCATCTGTAGTTCTGTAACTCCCACATTGTAAATATTTGGATGTCAGATTGGTCTGGCATCCCAATATTTATGACCAAGGAGGCACAGAACTGTAGCTAAAGGTTCATATTTCACATTTCTGATTTTTATGTAATTTAAAATTATACTCAGAATTAGGACCAGTTCATCCAGTGTTCATTCATCCGTATTAAACTTTCACATTATTTACTTCTTCTCCAGAACGAAAGGGCAAGTTTCGCCCAAACTTGCCATAAAACACCTGTTAAAGGGGATTTAAAGTTGTTCAAATGAAGGGTTACACCCTTTTCAAAAGGATATAACTAAGAATCAGTGAAAATATGGTTTTATCTTCTGAAAATCTTCTCAAGAACCACTGGACCAGAAAAGACAAAAACTTATGTGAAAGCTTCCTTAATGAAGGGATATTCAATTTTTTTTTTCAAATCATGAATGATTTGTTAAGGTAAATATAAATCACCAATCCAAATTTTGTGTTTCAGAACAAACAGTTTTGACGATACTCTGAGTAAAACAATGGTGTATTCAATTTCTTATATTAGATAAATAACAAAGTAATAGTAATTGTTAGCAATAGATAAATTAAAGAGTTGCATGACTGAAATGAAACTGCCTTTTGAATCAAAGTCAATAGTTTTTCAAAACCAAAACTGGACAACATCTTGGCTTCTGACTGTGGCAGTGAAAGAGTTAATCATTAGCACTTAATCATAAATAGTTGATAGTATGGAATGAGAAAAAAGGAATAAAACAAAATTTAAGCCCAACAGAGGCAAGGTTTAATTTTAGGAAGGGAACGATCATACGTGTGTTAAAGATATATTTGAATTTCATAACAAGACTTGAAATTCATCTATTGCTGTATATAATTTTGGAAACTCACTTATTGCAGATGTAAAGCTGAATGGTGCATTTTTCCCCTTGAAGGAAGCTTTGAATTCATCTGTGAGAGACTGTGTTGATGTTGTGGCAAGTGTGACCATTAATACAGGTATATATGAAGGCCTATTGTAATACATGACCCAGGTGTTTGATGAGAGCAATGATATAAATTTCTTATTTCTATGATGCTAACCATCGCTTCAAGTAGTATCAGCAATCACCAGGGTGTGACATACTTTCTTTGCATCATGAAAACAAGACAAATCATGTACTCTCTATGTAATATTTTCACTTGGCATAAGATGTATGTGTACCAAGTTTGATGGTCCTAGCCCCAACAATTTGGTCTGTATCCTGCTACTACAACCTTGACCTTTGACCTTGGAAAACAATAGGCATCCTCCCCTTGGCATAAAGTATGTGTACAAAGTTTGACGGTCTTAGCCCCAAAAGTGCCTACAAGGTTTTCCTACTAAGTGATACTGTGACCTTGAAAAATAATAGACATATTCCTCTCATTATGGTGATCAAATATACCAATTTGCAATATCTTGGAGCTTACGGTTCGGTTTGTATCCTGCCTACAAGGTCTTCCTACTGTGATACTGCGACTTTGACCTTGAAAAACAACAGGCAATATCCTGGAACTTACAGTTTACTTTGTATCCTGTCAACACGGTTTTCCAACTAAGTGATACTGCAACCTTAACCTTTGACCTCTGATCTTGAAAAACAATAAGCATCTTCCTTTTATCATGGTGATCAAATGTACCAAGTTGCAATATTCTGGAGCTTACGGTTCAGTTTGTATCCTGCTTACAAGGTTTTCCTACAAAGTGATACTGCGACCTTGGCCTTTGACCTCTAACATTGAAAAACAATAGGCATTCTTTCTCTCATCATTGTGATCAAATGTACCAAGTTGCAATATTCTAGAGCTTACAGTTCGGTTTCTATCCTGCCTACAGGTTTTCCTACTAAGTAGTGCTATGACTTTGACTTCTGGCCTTGAAAAACAATAGGCATCTTCCTCTCATATGGTGATCAAATATCCTAAGTTGTAATATCCTGGAGCTTACTGTTTGGTTTGTATCCTGCCCACAAGGGTTTCCTACTAAGTGATTCTATGACCTTGACCTTTGATCTTGAAAAACAATAGGCATCTTCCTCTCATCATGGTGATCAAATGTACCAAGTTGTAAAACCCTGAAGCTTACGGTTTGGTCTGTATGCTGCCCACAAGGTCCGGACGGACGGACGGACGACGCTATACCATAATACGCCTCGTCTTCGACGGATGTATAAAAAAACTATGGAAAATGAAAGGGGAGACATGAGCTTAAGTGTGCTAAAACAATTCTTCCTAGTTAATACTGTAGTTTCAGTTTTGTGTTCTGTTGCTCTCATTAATGTTGTATGTATTTCAGATGAGTCCTGCAACAGGAGTGCCTTACTTTATGTAACTTGCTACCAAGGTGAAGAGGACGGGGATAATGTAACAGTTGTTGGAATCAACAGTGCATTTTTTGAAACAGTAAGTACTAAGTTCTCTTTAGCTCAGCTGACCTAGACACTCCAGAACCAAATTCTCCAAAACCAAAGGGTATGTAATGTCCAGAAGTCAGTGATGTATGTCATGTCCAGAAGTCAGTGATGTGGACAAGTCAAACTCAAATATTTCAAAAGTTTGGAGTGCTTTGTGGGACGTATTAGTTAAGACAGCTTTAGGTTTAGTGACACTTATTTAGGGATTGATTTGTATCATATGTCCACTAGGAACTGTACTGTAAGAGAGAAGACACATACACACACACATATACAGTATATATATATATATATATATATATATAAAGCACTAAATAATCACAACTAGGTACTGAAAATTTTCGCCCCAGCCCGGGGTCGAACCAGCGACGTACGGCACCCACCGTGGGTGCCGTACGTCGCTGGTTCGACCCCGGGCTGGGGCGAAAATTTTCAGTACCTAGTTGTGATTATTTAGTGCTTTATGTATTAATTAATTGATTTTCACATGTATCGTTTAGATTCTAGGGGTAAACGTAAGGTTGGGTGTTATAATTGTTTGTTTGTGCTTTATATATATATATATATATATTTTTTTTTTTTTTTTTTTTTTGATGATGTATGTATGTAAACATTATGACTACCAGTAATTTACCTGGGTTTTTTTTTTTAATTTTCTTTTAGATATGTGAAGGCCAGGTCATGTCAATCAATCCCTCATTCTTAATACATTGTGAAGGGACATACACAATTGACGTGAAATGTGTGATCAGATCATCTTCAGGAGAGGACGCAGAGCAGACATTTCACTATCATCCAGTCCAGTTGAATGTGATCGAGGTAGAAGATTGAACTCGCTGATGTGTGTGTGTACTGAACGCTTGTGATAGATGAGTTCACTTCCAGCAGGAGTGTGGATATATTTTCAACAAATATGAGCGAGTGCGATTTGGTTTGCATTATTAAAGTGTGCATCTGTCATTGAGAGTAACAGCATTATTTGTATTTCAGAAAGAACTTATCTTTTGTATCTAGTGGGGCTGAATTGTATATGTTCATACTGGATATTTCTTTTTACTATATTATTTGGTGCTCAAACATTTTGATTTCCAATTAATTTTGCCAATTAAGATAAATCTTCTGCATGTCACATTAAATGTGGATATGTTGAAAAACTGTTGACTGTGATTTAAAAGGCATTTTTATTTCAGTCATGCAACTCTTTAATTTATGTATTGTTAACAATTATTATTACTTTGTTATTTATGTAATAAATAAATTGTATACACCATTGTTTAGCTTTCTTTGTTAGAGTTAATTTACTCAGGGTATCATCAGAATTGTATGTTCTGAAAAGCAAAGTGTGGATTGGTGAGTTTACACTTTGTAATGAATCATGTGTTGGAATCACTAGTGTCAATCCACTATTGGTCCATTTCAGGATACAGAAAGATTGCTCACAGCCAGAGTATATGGCTTATTTGTGATCCAAAGTGATAAACAAAAGGCCACATCTTTCATCCGAGTAGGTGCAAGTCTCAGGCTCATCTTACTTTACATTCGTGATGGCAGTCTTTAACCGCTGTGTACTTATTTGGAGGGAGTTTTATTTTCTGAATTAAAAAAAAAAAGTTCTAAATGGTGATACATTGTCCGTGATGAAAAGGTGAAGGTAACAGTGATCCACTTCGTACCTCTCATAAGGAACACAAAATTAAAGAGTTGGCAAACACGGACCCCTGGATATACCAGAGGTGGGATCAGGTGCCTAGGAGGAGTAAGCATCCCGTCGACCGGTCACAACCACCGTATGCCATATATCTTATCAGGTAAACCGAGTAATCCATAGTCAAAATCCAAGTGTAAAGAATGGCCGAACAATTGGTATGATGTACGTCGGACAGCAAATTACCCAATGACAGGTAGTATTGGCAAACTAGAATTTGCGAAATGCTGACTTTAACCTTGACTGTTGAAACTCTTGTAACATAAACTTGTTCATCATTAGCCTGCCTCGATTTAACAAGAGGCACATGGGCCACATCGCTCACCTGAGTCACTTTGGCCCATATTTAAAGATTTTCCCTATAAATTCGCATGTAAAACTGATCCCTATTGTGGCCCCAACCTACTGCCAGGGGCCATGATTTTAACAAACTTGAATATGCATTATGTCAGAAAGCTTTCATGTAAACTTCTTTTGCTAAATGGTTCTTGAGAAGATTTTTAGCCGAGTTGCTCAGCAAATCTCGGCTTTTAAATTGGCGAAGGATGGGCATCCAGTTGGGTGGGCGGCGTCCACAATTAGCTTGTCAGGTCTCTAACTTTCATACTTTTTGGTGCATCTTTGTAAGACTTACATAACATGATCACATCCAAAAGAGCAAGATTCCTATTTATTTTGAGGTCAAAAGTCAAGGTCACTTTGTCACTAAATGCCATAGATTTGAGCTTGTCCGGTCTCTAACTTTCATACTACTATGGGCATCTTTGTGAAACTTGCACAACATGATCACATCCAAAAGAGCAAGGTTCCTATTTATTTTGAGGTCAAAAGGTCAAGGTCATTTTGTCACTAAATGCCATAGATTTGAGTTTTTCCAGTCTCTAACTTTCATACTACTAGGGGCATCTTTGTGAAATTTACATAACATGATCACATCCAAAAGAGCAAGGTTCCTAGTTATTTTGAGGTCAAGGTCACTTTGTCACTAAATGCCATAGATTTGAGCTTGTCCATACTACTTGGTGCGTCTTTGTCAGACTTTCATATTTTGATCACATTGAAGAGGAAGGTTCCTATTTATTTTGAGGTCAAAAGGTAAAAATCTTTTTTTCACTATATACTGTAGATTTGAGCTTGCCTCCAACTTCTATACATGTACTTGCTGGTGCATGTTTATCAGACTTCAAATCCTGATGACATTCCAATATTCATGTTGCTTTTGAAATGCAAAGGTCAAGGTCACTATCACACTAAATACCTATTGCGGCCATTCAAAGCTTCATACTTATAAACTATATTAAATACGTGCATATTTTTACTTTGTGAATGCAAGCGTGCATAATTTCCAAACTGCAACTCGACCATATGCATCTTTGATGATGCATTTTGGCGATTTTCTCTATATATTTGACATGAATGTAAAATTTGATCCCCTGTTGAGGGCCCCATCCTACCCCTAGGGGGCCATGATTTTTACAAACTTGAATCTGCACTAGGGGTGTGTATTGCTAAAGATTTTCCGATATGATACAATATGATATTTTCTGATGTGATATCCGATATATTGGATTTACAATGTAGTTAAGCATTTTCTGAAGTAAACTATCCAAATTAAAAAAATGAAGTGGTTTAATATCTTTTATTTCATAACAAAACAATGACAATTAAAAGTCTGAGGAAACTCCAATGTCACAATGTAAAAGCGAGGATTAAAGTCTGAGGAATCTCTGATGTCACAATGTAAAAGCAGGGATTAAAGTCAGAGAAATCTCTGATGTGTCACAATGTAAAAGCGGTTATTAAAGTCTGAGGAATCGTGTTCCTGTTAGAAGCCATTTTAAAATTATGAACTTTGATCCCGACTATTAAAAGGGCTAAACCCGACATTATATCGTATCATCGAAACACCGTATTGTATATCGATGGACAGGCGTATACCAGTACATTTCGATATATTGATTCATCCCTAATCTGCACTATGTCGGGAAGCTTTCGTGTAAATGTAAACTTTTCTGGCCCAGTGGTTCTTGAGAAGATTTTCCCTATATATTTGTATGTAAAACTTTAATCCTTTATTGCGGCCCTATCCTACCCCCAGGGGCCATGATTTGAACAAACTTGAATCCGCACTATGTCAGGAAGCTTTCATGTAAATTTGTACTTTCCTAGTCCAGTGGTTCTAGAGATTTTCCCTATATATTTGTATGTAAAACTTTGATCCCCTATTGTGGCCCCATCCTACTCCCAGGAGTCATGATTTTAACAAACTTGAATCAAGCTTTCATAAAAATTTCAGCTATTCTGGCTCAGTGGGTCTTGTTGAGAAGATTTTTAAATGACCCCACCCTATTTTTGCGATTATCTCCCCTTTGAAGGGGGCATGGACCTTCATTTGTACAAACTTGAAAGCCCTTCACCCAGGGATGCTTTTGGTCTAGTTTGGTTGAAATTGACCCAGTGGTTCTGAAGAAGAAGTTGAAAATGTGAAAAGTCTCCAGACGGACAACAGGCGATCAGAAAAGTTCACTTGAGCTAAAAACTGATCATACGTAGAACAAGCTCTTGTATATCAAATCAGTTTAAGTCCAAGGTAAAGGTCACAAGTCTTCATACCAAATGAAAGGTCTGGTCATGAGATATCTCTATGTGAAATGGTATAGCCCAATCCCCCTTAGTTCAAAAGATATATAATAAGTTAAAGTTTTCCCCCTAAAGTGTGACACCGACACCTGTGTCACGACAATAGCTCTCCGGACATTTATCCCAATGAGATAAAAAATAACCCACCCCTAGGATCTTCATTCTTTGGGACATATGGATTGATAAGAATAAGACATATGGTATATTGCATTGGTAATCATAAATGCAACAAATCAATCATAATAACTTAAAAATTTTAATTCATCATCAATATTATCTCGTCCTTATTCTTCAACAATATCAACAATATCTTTACATGTATTTAACAAAAATTTCATGTCCAAAAGAAAATGTAACATGTTCATCTGTTGTCATCAACCAATCATGAGGAGAATATAGAAAATAATAACAATATCCTGCATAAACAAAAGTAATGTATTTTCATCAAATGTTGGTGTTGCTCTTTGAGCTGTATCATAAGGATTAACACTGGCTAACAAACAATTGGTCAAATTTAACAAATAGGAATAGTTTACATAAACTACCACATCCTGATTGATAGCAATATTATATATTTCATTTCTTTTTTGATGTTTACAAAAAAAATAATTTTTCGAGCATGTATAAAAATTTTGTTTTCGCCATCTACATCTATGACATCAGAGCTATGTATAACTGAGATGAACAACTCCGACGACAACGTTACCACTGAAAATATGTGACTGTCTCATCTGTAAATTCTTAATTTCTATTCACTGGTTGTCTCTGATCATGCTTCATAATCTTAAAACATTCTTAAAATACACTGTATGTGTACTTAATTACCAGTAATAACTGCACCTGTACTAATATTTTGTGTATAAAACAACACAATTTAAAATATAAAACACCTAAAGAAAGTGCATCTGAAAAAACAAACTTTGCATAAAACATCTTGTATGCACATACATGTAGATGCAGCTTCACACATTACTATTCAAAGGTTTATTTATTTGAGTTAGATTTTAACAAATAAATACCACTAGTGAAATGTTTATTTACATGAGTTAGATTTTAACAAATTAATACCACTAGTGAAATGTTTTAACACAGATAAAGCATGCAGTGTTCACTTCTTTAAATGCAACAGCATTCATATAGCACAACATAGATGGTGCTAAAGTAGCATTGATGATTGTAAATCATGATGATATAATATCATATAGCATAATGTTGACAATACTAAATCATAAGTCCCTCCAACTACATGAAATTTTCAAGACATTACAATGATTGCACATAAAGCACACAGAAATATTATGTGTGTATGGACATATAATTAATTTAACAAGTGTTCAATGAAAGTAAGCCATCGAGAATGGCATTGCTATTTTGTTAGTAAATAAATAATTAACAAGGCACCACCAACACCCCAAATCTCGATATCAGATTCTTCTGTACACGCCCACTACTTTGCTACAGTTCGGACAGATGTGTTTGACGTCCTGTAAATCCTGAATACAGAAGGGAATCAAACAGCAACCCAACCAGCATCTGAAATGTTCAAACATTGAAATGACAAAATCTAACATTTTTGACCCTATTTTTTGTATTTGGCTTCCGGGTATAGAAAACATAATAATTTGATACATTACAAATAATCTGAATTCTATCGGTCTCAACATACTGTAAACAATCAAGTGGGGGAAACTTAGATTACCCTGTGATGTAATAAATGTGGCAGTTTCTCCCAGCGATACAGTTTTCTAATTGTGTATGCAGAAAAAGCATTAAGTCAGCCTGGTGCAATACAACTACACAAATACCCATGACTGACATGTGTGGTTGTAAAGATTTTTGAAAATTGGTCAATTTTTGCCCTGCCCAAGGTTACAAGGTCATATATTATGATGTGAAAGATCTTGAACATGATTGTGTATTTTGCAAAAAATCACAAGTGCCCTAAAATTAATTTGTGCCAATGTCTTTACACCTGTGTTAGCACTAAAATAAGTACGTACCAAATTTCCCTGATTTACAGTATCATGCTTAACCTCCAGTGTAAATAACCATGTTTACAGTAATTTAAATTATGTGACATATTTTCTCTTTCAAATTTTGTATTAATTATCATGTATGCTTAGAAAACTTACCCAAAGATGCAGATTAGGCCTGAAGACAGCCAGGTAAGGGCACCTGCCTCGTATTCCACTGAAGTGGAAATCTGTGTGTTGCAGCATGGACAGATCATTGGCTTACTCATTGTGTTAAAGGACTGGTCCTGAAGATACACAACTGGCTGTGTTGTTACTACTGTTGTCCCGTGCTGGTATGAACCAGGGTCTACAATGGGAATGAACAAACTAGAAAAACTGTTAAAT